>NC_064545.1:17328481-17563481 GCF_023856365.1 Brienomyrus brachyistius
TAACTTGTTACAAAAGTGAATTAATTATTAGCCCTGTAGTTTTATGAGTCAGACCGTAATGTATTTAGAAACACTGTCAAAACATTAGTCGTATAAAAGATGTTGTTGTTTACTGTTATTACTGTTATTGTTGTTATAGACCATTCTAAATGTACATTATACATGATCCAGTTTTAAAGGAGACTTGGATCAGGGTTTGTAATGGATGCTGACATGTAGAGGCAGGTTTGTGTATTTGGTTATTTTTTGTGTTGTCATAATGTAACTTCATTTCCAACAGGTGTTGGATACATCAAGGGAGCCATTATTGCAAGGTGTGCTATAGATATTGATCCTGATATAATTGGATCCGCCACCATCTGACCATCTGTCTTCATGTGTGTGTGTGTGTCTCATACTTACTGGTGAAAAAAATCCTTCAGCAACTTTCATACCTACAGGGCATTCATTGGGGGTGGGTTGGCCATATGGTTAAATGGAGTTAGTGAGTCACTCTTGCATTGATTGGCTTGTTGCTGTAGATGTTGTTATAGTATAAAATCTCACTACTCCGGTGTCCACCAAATTAGAAGAACTACATGTGGATTCACTATGAAAGCTGCTTTGGGTGATTGAAAATCATTGTCTTTCCTGTAAGTTGACACGTCTCTGTCTTGGTTTAGTTCTTACTCTCAACTTTTGCCATCCTTCTGCTTTACCTCACATTGATACATTTTTTTTGTACATTTAAAAAAAAAATTGTTTTCCTGATAGTATTTTGATTTGGCCGTCGCCGCAGCATTGCGTGCACTGGAAATGGGTTGCCCTGGGACAGTTTAGGTTGTGCTATCCACATTGTGCCTCAGCTCCGCTGAAGTAATGGAAGACCCATCTGTCACATCACAGGAACTTATTTCCAGGAACTAAAACCATTTTTCTGGAACCAGGAACTTCTTGCGTAGTCACACCTCAGAGATTCCTTGGCAGTTCCGTTATGTTTTATTCTATGGTCAGAATTAATAATTAATTTTAAACATGCCACAGATTGCATAAATAAAATTGTGCGACGCAGTCTTTAATTTCTTTGTTCGCGATCGATTCCCCTAATAACAAGAAACTAACAAAACAACTTGTTCATCCTCCATTGTTTTGGGGCTTGTGGTGTAGTATCTTATGAAATTATGTGCGAAATGGGCAGAAGCTTGTTAACCTACAAGCCTTTTGTGTCTCCCGTGCTTATTCAGATTAACGGTCCCAGTTCCTGTTTTGCAGTGTGAAAGCTATACACAATTGTGACCCGGAACTACAAATGTTCCTAACCATTACAGCCCAGAAACTTGGAACAAGGAACCAGGTTCTGGAATTTTGGTGTGAGAGCTTCAAAGTATTCATTAATGCATTTTAGGCCTGTCTTGGTCCTCCTAGATAGTCCTATCACTGGGTGGAGAATACCAACCCAAAAATTCCTGATGCTGTCTCTGTGAATGGAAGGTTGCTGGTTCAAATCCCTGAGTTAGCAGTGATTTCATCATTGGGTACCTGAGCAAAGCCTTTAGCCCCAATCGCTCCAGGGATTGACCCTGCTTTCTCAGAAAACGTCCATCACTTTGGATAAAAAAAACGTGTGCTAAATTATATTAATTAAAACTAATATAAACGCACAAAAGCAGCGGTGGTGTCTGGGTTCGGTGCAAACGGCACAGTGTTTCCGTGTACTTTCTCTAGCCACTCGCAGGCCGTGCTCGTCACCGTTGACGTCTTCCAGGAAATGGGCAGGCAGCAGTGACGTGATGAGCTAATAAATGACTCCAGTCGAAGCCAAGACTGTTTAAAAAACAAACATGCCCTCACACTCTAGGGACTCTAGAGGAAAACTAACTACACACACCAAGCCTAACTGACAGGACATCCTCACACCTACCCAGGCCCTCACTCGCTTCTGTGTCTCGTGTATTCCCTTTGCTGTCTGGGTTTGTTTTTTTTTTTTTGTATTGGTAATCCAGTCTCTCTCTCTCTCCCCCAGATGGAAGATCTGAACATGACAGCAATGGAAGAAAATGCTGAGTTTTCTAAAAACTCCTCCCCTCCTTTTCAAAACTATTAGTTTTTATGTAACTGGAAGTTACAAATGAACACAGAAAATGCCTTTCTATGATCACTTGTCTAGCGCAGTATTTTATTCAATACTCCACTGATCTTCCTTTCGTTAATATTTTGGCGTGAGAATTCAGATGAATATAATTATTTCTTCTGTGAGAATTCAGATTATTAAAGCATGATGGGTGACACAACTGTAAACTTATCCTTTGGAATGTATTTTAATTTTACTGACAATATGATTAAATTAACACTTCATGCACCAGTTGGTTGTTTTTTTACACTGCAGACTGCTGTTACTGTTTTTCTAGTTATTTTTCTCATTAAAGGCTTGTGTACCTACCTTAAGTTTTGCATCATATTGTACCTACAGATAATTGACCGTCATTTTAATCTGTTACATAATCACCAAGATGTACTGACGGTGTTCAGTACTTACTAATAAGCCATCACTATGGGAACATAGTAACAATCAATGAGTGACGGGAGAATATTCTTAGACCACGATACAATGACTCTGCACAGGAATTTGTGTTTTTTTTCCCCAGTATTCTGCATAAAGGCGCCATCCCTCCTACAGCTGTTCTCATGATTCTCTTAAGTGATGCATGAGAAGCTGCTCCTGCAGGCCGCTACGTGCTCCGGCGCAGCCCCTCACCTCTACCCCTCACCGCCTTCTGTAGCGTTAGTTTTCAGCACTGATATTCTGTTTGCTAATACAGAGGTGTGGCTGGGTTGGGGGGGGGGGTATCCAGCCATGGGTAAAAGTTTTGAGAATGACACAAATATTGATTTTCATAAAGTCTGCTGCCTCATTGTTTATGATGGCAATTTGCATAAACTCCAGAATGTTAGGAAGAGTGATCAGATGAACTGCAATTAATTGCAGATTTCCTCTTCGTCATGAAAATGAACTTATTCCCAAAAAACCCATTTTGAACAATTCAGCCCTGCTACAAAAGGACCTGCTGACATCCTTTCAGTGATTCTCTTGACACAGGTGAGTGTCGATAAGGACCAGGCTGGAGATCACTCTGTCATGCTGATTGGGTTAGAAAATCACACTGGATGCTTTAAAAGGAGGGTGGTGCTGGAAATCATTGTTCATTCTCTGTTAACCATAGTTACCTGCCAGGAAACACGTGCCGTCATCATCATTGCCTTGCACAGAAAGGGCTTCACAGGCAAGGATACTGCTGCTACTAAGATTGTACCTAAATCAACCATTTATTGCCTTGTCAAGAACTTCAAGTAGAGAGGTTTGCTTGTTGTGAAGAAGCATCCTGAGATCATTCTTATGTGAGGTTGCTTCTCAGCCAAGGGAGTGGGATTGTCAATAAAAGCCTCTGACACTTAGGAAATGCTTGTAATCGTACTTCAGTATACCATAGAAACATCCGACAAAAAAAATCTACAAACACTGATGCAGTAAACTTTGTGAAAACAAATATTTGTGTCATTCTCAAAACTTTTGGCCAGGACTGTACACGCTCTTGTGCTGTGACACGTCAGCACGTCCGGCGCGCTACCGTAAGTTTTTTTTATTCTAGATTTGGAGGCGGGTCAGAGTCTGGCGCCTCTACAAATTAGGCTAAATACGCAATGCTTACCAGGGTATTGGGGGGGGAGTATATGCAGTCGCCCATGTTTACTTAGCTGCATTGTAACGAGTACCTTGTATTTAGGTACACATACAACTGAGTAAGATTATAAAAAATGTGCAGTAGTCCTACAGACATGGTGTGTTTTGTATGTGGCCTATCCTATAATATAGTAACGGATTAAACAGGGATCTATTTTTAACTGTAACTTCTCATTATATTGCTACTCCGGCGTTTATTCTTCCCGTAATTGCGCCCGGTGTTCAATTACATTTGTTTTATTAATACACACATAACTTGGGAAAGGCGTGTTCTCCCCCTGAATTACTCGCTATTTGGCCTAATTTGAATGCACAGCTGGGTGAAGTGCCGGAGACCTCCGCAATAACGCGGGGCAGCGGGGTCCCTTTATCTGCCTCCCCGCCCCGCTCATGTGACTTACGGCACAGTCTCACTCCCAAAACAGCAGCGTTCGGAAGCGGGCTGCCGCTTACGCGTCAAAGGCTCTGCTTCGCTTTGTCGCCCTGGCTCTCCCCTTCACACATGGCTGAAAGCCACAAGGCGGCTCCGCATCTTCGACTCCTATGCCGAGAGAATGGTAAGGGTCTGGCCGGCGATCTGCCCCGGGACCGACCTGAACACGCCGCTGGTGCAAGAGACGCCGCCCGCGTAGCTGCTTTCGTGGGCTGAAGTCTTAAGGACGGTGAAATGCAGTTCATTGTATGACTTTCAGATTTGATCATGGATCTTCAGTTACGAAGACATACGTTAGACATTAAATTATCAGTTAATATATTTAAAAATTACTTGATTGTCTAGAAAGACATATAAGTTAAATGTACCTAGTTGGTAATTAGTTGGCTCAGGTCCATTGAAGTCGATTTTCCAGCGGTAAATTTCGATGTTTCCCAGTCTGTTTCCTCAGACAGATCCTTTAAACAATGTAATAACTTATAGGCTACATATTAAATAATCCTATAGTGCAATCTTTTATGTATTAATAAGGAATGTATTGGTCAGTTTGCAGCATAAAATTAAACTTTAAGTAAGTTCTTGTCAGGTATCAACCTATAGTTTTCATATTTTTTATTTGTGTTTTCTCTTGCATTTTTAGTGCGTGGGGGTGTGGTGGACACTAAACATTAAATCTCTTTGTAGGTGTCAGTACAGTTAAATGCAGGACTGCATTATCGGTGGAGGGCCAAATCGGAACTTCACCATGTCAGAAGGGACGTTTTGTAATCGTTATCATTTTCACGGCCAATGAAAGCAACAATAATACACTTTTCCCTCTTTTGAAAATACATAGACGAATTCACGAGCTAATAGAACTTGCTGATTTAGCAGTTTCCGCGTGAACATACACGCGCTTGTTTATTAATTTATTTATGATCGTGCGGCAAAGGAAAAATAGTTCATGGCGCCAACATATGCTTTGATCTGGTTTAATACGACGTTGTCTTAGAGCCACACCCATCCTCAGTAATTCTTATCCTAGCTGTCACAGCACCGCAGCACTGGGGTAGATGTATGTATGTTCGGGTGTGGGGACACCTCAGATGTATCCGCCAGGGGTGCTCAAATGTGCCTCAGGTAACATTTCTCCGTGAGGTCTCCGCATTCCTGCGCATTCCTGGCAGTCTGAGGCTGAGTCCTGGCATGTTCTGTCTTCGCTAGCTCACAGCACAGCTTCTGAACTTTTCCCCATGATGAAGGTGACTTAAATGACCTACAATGGCACAGAGTTTGTTTACCAACTGTGGTTTCTGTTGCAATGAGGTTGAATCGTCTCCCATTTTGTTGCAGTCCTTGAATTCCTGGATAGAAAGCACTTTCACAAAGCGGGAGTGTGTGCGCTTCGTGCCTGTCTCCAAGGAGCCTCACAGGTAGGGCTTTGGCCACTCGCGGCCGTCGAATGACATAACCTCCTCAGCCATCCGGAAATGATGTGCCTGAAATTCCCGAATACTGCCCAATAGACCATGAATATGTCTGAAATGAACAGAGACAGCCAGGTGTGAGACCAGGGGTGGTTTCAGTTGTGACTGATGCTGGCGGGAAATTAAGGGATCTTACACATCTTGAATTTGATGGATTCTATCAAGGGAACGGCCACCGTTTCTGAACATAGATTCCTTCAGGATGTTTATACACATCCCCAATGGTGTTGGAAAGGTTCTTTTATTGGATTATTTAATAAGTATAAAATCAGTGGTGTTTGTTAGAAGACAATGCCAGTATTAGACAGTATTATTGACAGACTGACTTCTCATGTGTGTGTGTGTGTCCTGCCTTGTGGCTCATGCTTCCAGAGATCATTGCACCCCTGCATTGGTAAATGGTTGTGGAGAATGGATGTACACATGTGTACACATGACTGAGCTGCAGTTTCTCTTTTCAGGTGTCTGCCAGGATGTCAGATTTGCCAGCAGCTGTTACGGTGAGTCTGTGCTGTGTGTGTGTTTTTTTTGTGTGCAATAGTAGAGTGTTTTTTTCAAAGACTATATTTCAGTCTTTGTTTTTTTTCATTGTAAAGTTCAGTTCTGACCCCCATGCTGTGCTGCAGGTGCCACTGTGGCCGGCCGGCCCGACAGCATGTGGGCTCGGACGCCAGGCCGTGCGGCGGGAGCCTGGATGAGGAGAGGGACATGCAGCAGGAGTGGTCGGTGTGCAGGGACACCGTGGAGCGGCCAACCGACGCGTACGGCGTGCTCAATTTCCAGGGGGCCTCTCACACCTACAGAGCCAAGGTAGCCACCTGCACTGCTGACTCGGTGTCGCGAGCTATCCTCGCCATGCTGCGCTAGGTTACCGCAAGTGTGAATGTGCTCTTTTTTTCTTCCCTGGCAGTTCGTACGCCTGTCTCACGACTCCAAACCCGAGTTGGTGTTTCAGCTCTTGCTCAGAGAATGGCAGATGGAGCTTCCGAAGATGGTCATCTCTGTCCAGGGTGGAGCACGCAACTTTGGCCTGCATCCCCGCATCAAGCAAGTGGTGGGCAAGGGCCTGGTTCGAGCTGCGGCCTCCACCGGGGCCTGGATCCTCACCGGAGGCCTGAACACAGGCAAGGATGGCCGTCGAACTGGCTCAGGGCTCTACCGTAGTCTGTCAGACCTCGGGCTACATGACGGCCCGTTTGAAAGTCGATTAGCATTGTAAAAGCAAACGTATGTGGATTACAATTGTGGCTATTAGCAGTACTTCTATGGCAGGTATTTTGGTATTTGTATCATTATTATTATTATTATTATTATTATTTCTTTGTCAGAAATGCCGTCTTGAAGTGAGTTACACATGTTATCCTATGTAAAGCGGAATAAGTGCGAGTTCACATCCGCCCAGGCTGATAATCACGATGACAGGAATGGCTCTCTCTTCATAGTACTAGGATTCTGCTTTGCTCAACATTTCTTTTCACATTTTAGAAATTTTAGAAACTTGTTTTTATTTTTGCAATATTAGGTGCTGCGAAACATGTTGGTGATGCCTTGAAAGAGTACTCCTCCAAGTCGTCATGGAAACTGTGCACCATTGGCATCGCGCCATGGGGGGTCATCGAAAACCGGGAGGACCTCATTGGAAGAGATGTGAGGACCAAACGACTGTGACTCAGCATCGGTGTCTAAAATATTTCAGGGGCCACGCCAGGGGTGAATTCCTGTTCATTTCCGGAAGGCTAAAGCGTGCTGGGTTGTTCTCCAGGTGGTGGCTCCCTACCAGACACTGCTGGCTCCCCTGAGCAAGTTGGACGTGCTAAACAGCCTGCACTCGCACTTCTTGCTGGTGGACGACGGCACCGTGAGCCGGGTCGGCGCCGAGGTCCAGCTGCGCAGGGATCTGGAGCGGCACATCAGCCTACAGAGGATCCACACCAGTAAGCCTGGGAGTCTGGGCCCAGTGGAACCCAAGGAAGGAATCGTGTCGGCTTCACAGAGGTCTTCCTTACTATCACTGTTATTATGGTCTTCATAGGGTTAGTTCAGAATGCATAACAAAGCATAAGTGAAAAGCAGCAGTCCATACGAGGCCAGGGATCGCTGGATTCCGTCTTGACCTCCAACCTTCTAGATGGCTTTTTTGAAATTCGCGTTAAGAGCCACAGCGTTTGCCCGGAAAGGGTCGTTACTGCTGAATGGGTGGCTGTAATGGTGATCTTTAGGGGCAGATGGAACAGGTGTGTGTTGGCTGTGATTGGAGGCCTTTTCAGCAATTCTGTACTCCTACAAGACTTGGATGCATTGTGTCTTGGTTAACATATCGGTATTGGCCGATATTCGTAAAAAATCTGCGTCGGTCCGACGTGTGAGTCTTTGCCGGCTGATATTTAAACTGGATTGGTATTAAAAGTACCGGTAAACCCCTCCAGTTATCGGTCTCGCTGTCACGAGTCTAGTCAGAATTCTGGTATCGGTGCACTGCTACTACCAGATCTTGTGTGATATGTTTCTATTAAAACTTGTGTCCTTCACTAGGAATTGGGCAGGGGGTGCCGGTGGTGGTGCTGATCCTGGAGGGAGGGCCCAGAGAGATCCAGACGGTGCTGGACTACGTGCAGGAGAGCCCCCCTGTGCCTGTGGTGGTGTGTGAGGGCACCGGCCGAGCCGCCGACATCCTGGCCCACATCCACAAGCAGACAGAGGAGGGCGGGTGAGATCTGCTGCCATTGTGAGGCACTGGAATGTACTGGGACAAGCTGGGAAACACTGGGACATACTGGGAAACACTGGGACATAGAACGGCATAGGGCTCGACAATGTTTATAGCAGGGTACATTCCTTCTGGGACACACTGGAATGTAGTGCTCCTGGGATAGACTGATATTGGCAGGAAAGTAGGATATACTGGGAATCTGTCAGGGTAAATTTTTTTTGGGGGGGGGGGGGGGGGGGCTGGGAGGGAGAGAAGCAAATGAAAATGAGTGTCAGTCGTGACAGAGACGTCCTTTTGGCCCTCAGATCTCTCCCTGATGGTGTCGAAAGCGAAGTGATCGCCACCATTAGGAAGACCTTCAGCCTCACGCGCAGTGACGCAGTGCAGCTCTTCCAGGTGCTGATGGAGTGCATGAAGCACAAGGAGGTGGTGAGCTGGCCGTCTCAAGTCTCGGGGGACGTGAGAACGTGGAGCCCTGATGTGCTGATTGCCCTGCCCCTTCTGGATCTGACTGTTCCCTCGTGGATCTGACAGATTACCGTGTTCTCTGTGGATTCGGAGGACAATCAGGACATCGATGTCGCCATACTGAGGGCATGGCTCAAAGGTGAGGCCGCTCGCCCGCTCGCCCACTCTCTCCTCACGCTCTTCACGGCAAGGCACCGCAGACCATTCACATGGCGTCTTCCTGCCATCCTCCAGGCACTGATGCGTCTCCCTTCGACCAGCTGGCCCTCGCACTGGCCTGGAACCGGGTCGACATCGCCAAGAACCACGTGTTCGGTTATGGGCAACGGCTGCTGGTTTGTGACCTTGTGACTGGTTGTAGTGGAAAATAGAGATAATTCACAAGAATCGGCAGGGCTGATGTTGTAGTAGAACAAGTATGGCGATGTGAAACAGCGTACGGAGATGATATAAATGGACCAGGTGTACCGGAACCCTCGGTGTGATTCTGGGTAGAGCTTTACGTGGCTGAGCTTGGATCAGTGTTTAAGCTGCTGTGATATATAGTGAGGCAAGACTGCTCCCAAAGCAGTGGCGGAAAGCAGAAGATGACTGACGTTCTGGGCTGCAGGTGAGCTCCCTGGAGCAGGCCCTGCTGGACGCCCTGGCCATGGACCGCGTGGAGTTTGTGAAGCTGCTGGTGGAGAATGGCGTCAGCATGCACCGCTTCCTGACTATCGCCCGCCTGGAGGAGCTCTACAACACGGTGGGAAGACCCCCCGGTCCCCGCAGCTCTCACTCCCAGCCCTTCCCAGGTCACTCATGGCATTTTGTACCCTTACAGAAGCAGGTTCCATCCAGCAGCACCCTCCTGCAGCTGGTGAGGGATGCTAAAAAGGTACGTGCCGGACCCTTGACACACCCCCCCCCCGAACTGTCCTTTGATGTGTGTGATGCGAGTAAAGCTGACATGTGACTGTCTCCCCCACCTCTACAGCGCCGCCTGCCAGCCAACTACAAAATAACGCTGATCGACGTGGGTCTCGTCATCGAGCGGCTCATGGGGGGCACGTACAGGTGCCAGTACACCAGGAAGTGGTTCAGAATGATGTACCATGATCTCCAAGGAAACGGACGGGTGGGGCAACACTCCCGCCATTCCGCGCTGAGGCGAGCCGTACCGGCAGAGCTCCTTTCCAGTCATCTTATGTTTTTTTTTTTTTTTTTCTTTTTTCCTCTGCGTTCTTTCAGCAATCCCGGCAAAATACTCGCAGAGGTCGAGCGCAGCGGAAGAACAACCAGGAGTCCTTCTGTGTTCAGGCTGAAAGGAAGCAGCGCTCTAGGCACAATCACTTCGTCAAAATCGCTCAGCCCTACAAACCCAAGGTACTCCCCCTACTGGCAGACGGGAAGATGTGGCAGAACGTGGTAACTCGTACCCGCGGCTGGATGGGTTGCTGCCTCCCTTGTGGATTATTTCCTTCTGCTTCTCCAAGGAGCCGGATGTGTCCGCCGAGTGGCCCGAGAGGAAGGGGCGGGTTGGGGCCGCCATGGCGGATGGCGACAGTGACAAGGGGCGCTTCCGCTATCCGTTTAGCGAGCTGTTGGTGTGGGCGGTCCTGATGAAGCGCCGGAAGATGTCACTCTTCTTCTGGCAGCACGGCGAGGAGGCTATGGCCAAGGCCCTGGTGGCCTGCAAGCTGTACCGCAGCATGGCCATGGCGGCAAAGACCAGCAGCGTGGTGGACGAGACCGCCGATGAGCTCAAGGAGTGCTCCAGGTGAGTCGCGTGCCGCTGCAGCTCCCCGAAGACGTCACCCCCACCCGCTCAGCCCGCGGACTGTCACGCACGCCGTTCTTTCAGCGAGTTTGGCGTGCTGGCGGTGGACCTGTTGGAGCAGGCCTTCAGGGAAGACGAGACCATGGCCATGAAGCTGCTGACCTACGAGTTGAAGAACTGGAGTAGCTCCACCTGCCTAAAGCTGGCTGTGACCTCGTGCCTGCGCCCCCTGGTGGCCCACACCTGCACGCAGATGCTACTCTCCGACATGTGGATGGGCCGACTCAACATGCGCAAGAACTCCTGGTACAAGGTGATGCCCCTGTCATGCTAGATCTCAGGGGTGGTCGGCAATCAGATCACGGAGAATTAAAGGGGTAACAGATGCGATGTGATGTGTAACTGCTCTGGATGCCACTTGTGGATTGTTGCAGCTACAAAAACCATCTTCATTTAACTTTGGAAGCTAGTGGTTTTTCACACTGAGCCACGCGTCTCCTTCCTCTAGGTCATTCTAAGTATTTTGGTGCCACCGGCAATCTTCTTGCTGGAATTCAAGAGCAATGCAGAGATGTCCCACATCCCTCAGTCACCAGTCGACCATCAGATGGAAGACAGCGAACACAAGTCCCGTAGACCTTCGGACCACATAGAAATGGTCAGAGCCTCAAGTGGACTCGGCTCAATAGGGTCGCTGCTTGTTTTTCTGTATTCTCCGTTCTCAGGGAAGCTTTTGAATTCGTGGACTTTGGGTTGGCGTAAATGGCTTAATTTGAAAGGCTCCTGTCATTCGTTTTTTGCCAGGACGTCTTCGGGGATGAGAAAGGAGTCTTTTCTGAAAAGCATGAACCAGAGAGCTACACTGAACCCAGGAAGTTGCCCCTGACAGTGAGGTTTTATGAGTTTTACCATGCTCCAATTGTCAAGTTCTGGTTCAACACGGTAAGTTGGCTCTTGGGTTTTGCCATAATTGACATGGGCTGCAGTGCCCTTGCTGTGCCCAGTCTTCTCATCATCTCCTGTGGTCTTGTCCAGCTGGCATACCTGGCCTTCCTGATGCTGTACTCCTATGTGGTACTGGTGCAGTCTGCCCCCCTGAGCACGACAGAGGAGTGGGTCGTCATCCTCTATGTCTTCACCTCGGCAATTGAAAAAGTCAGAGCGGTACGACGCCGACGGTCCACGCCCCCATCAAAGCTACCTGCTTAGCAAGTGAATTTCAGCAGTCGAAAATCAAGGGTAATTGCTGATCCCCTTGATCGGTCGTGTAGATAACACTGTTGTTAGTTGATATGGCTGTTTGTTTTTTTTTAGATGCTCTTGTCTGAAGCTGGAAAGATACATCAGAAGGTGAAAGTCTGGTTCAGCGACTATTTTAACGTGACGGACAGTTTTGCGATAGTCATGTTTTTGATCGGCTTCGCATTGCGATATTGGGTGGACACCGTGGAGCACTCTCCTGGAAAACTGGTGTTCTGCCTGAACATCATTTTTTGGTATGTGAGGCTCCTGGACATTCTGGCTGTTAACCAGAAAGCTGGACCCTATGTCATGATGATTTTCAAAATGGTAAGTGATCTGCATCGACCAGATGCAATTGTCCCAAGTATAGTGGGTCCTCGGGTTACGACACAGTTACATTCCTATGACAGTGACGAGATCCGAATTTTGGTTTAAGTCGAAACACACCCTTTTTCTGATCTCTTTACAATGTCTAATTTCACTTCCATCGTGATGGCTTTCCTCTTCACACACGGAACACTTACTATGTATTCTTCCGCCCACGCAACTAAACTAGTTCGCCCACGAAGTCCGTAAGCATGACGCTAATGGCGTAATCGTCTCAGTTTTTTAAATTTTTATGTGAGTGAGTATCGTAAACTCAAAACGTCGTATGTCGAGATGTCGGAACCCGAAGACCCCCTGTATTTGCTTTATTTGCCACTGTGGGTAGCACTTCTGTGGGTTTGATGACTGAATCCATTGAATCTTTAAAACGGGGGTATCAAATTCCTGTCCTGGGGGGCCGGAGCCCTGCACATTTTGGGGGATCCCCTCATTTAACACACCTAATTCAACTCCTTACAACTCATTGTGCTAATTACCACACAGCTCTTGAGCTGAATCATTTGTGGTGGAGCAGGGAAAGAACCATTAAGCTACACAGGGCTCCAGCCCCCCAGTACTGGAGTTTGACACCCCTGATTTCAAGACATTTTTATCAATGCAGATGTACACCAGTGAGTCAAAACATTATGACCTTCCCAGCTTGAAGCAAATACTATTTCATAAAAACAGTGCATGTTAAGGTCTGGGATGTATTAGAGAGTAAGCTGACATTTGATGCTCACAATCAACATGTTGAATGAAGAAGATATGGGCAGGGATGAAGATCTAAGTAACTTTGGGCCAGATCATCATCTGGGTTAGAGCATCTCCAAAACGGCAAGGCTTGTGGGGCACTCATGGTCAGGCGTGGTGAGACCCTACTGAGGCTGGTCCAAGGAGGGGAAAAACTACAAACCACTGATGTTGGCTTACTGTCTAATATATACCAGACTTTGACATGACTATTTTGACTAGATAGTCAGCATTATTCACTTCACATTGGGGTGGTCATAGTGTTTTGGGTCATGGTTGGACATAGCGACTGTGACTAATGCAGTGCATATTCTCTTTTTGTTAATTGAAATGATTCAAATAATTACAATGAATGAAAGGTGAATGAGGTACGTTGACAGCTCTTTTGGCTTTGAAGGATTTCTAGCAAGATTAATAAGGATAAAACAAACGTATTGGTATGATGTTTGGTGGAATTCCCTTAATTGCTTGATTGCTGGGAGGCTGTGACTCTTGCTTGCTCAGCAGTTGTGTTTACGCTGAGACTCTTGTCACAGGTCTCCAACATGTTCTACATAGTGGTGATCATGGCCCTGGTCCTGGTAAGCTTTGGCGTTCCCCGGAAGGCCATCCTTTCCCCCAGTGAGGAGCCGGCATGGAGGATCCTCAGAGACGTGGTCTTCCAGCCCTACTGGATGATATATGGGGAGGTGTACGCATATGAAATTGATGGTATAGAGCGCCTTTCACCACAGTGCTGTGTAGTCTGATGCGCCGCACCCCCTACCCAGTGCATACCCCACTGGCGTACACTGCATACGCTCCCCTGCTAACTCACCCAACTGAATAACCCTGTCCGGAAGTTTCCTTTCCTACTTCACACTTCAAATGCAGCAGTTTCCAAAAAGCCTGTGTCATGGGTAAAAAGGCTCAGGAGACAGAGGTGTGATTGACGTGTAGACTTTCAACCTTGCCGTGGAGGCTTGCTGCAACCCTGCAGGTTGGGGCAGTTACTGGTCACCAGCCATGTGATGTTAGCACCCTTAGAGGCCAAAGGTTAATAGATTTTGGCCAGCCTGGTGCTACTCACCCCCTGGTGGTTTGTGAGGGGTTTGCAGTGAGTTGTCGCATCACCCAGGCAAAAATCTCTCATGTTGATGTATGCTAGTGAGATGAGTCGTTGAAGTATCATGACGTGCCGTGTACCCAAGCCGCTGTCCGACTTTCTGTCTGCCTCCTTTCTCCTCAGCATGTGCCAACGACAGTGTGGTGCCCCAGCTGTGTCACTCGGTGTCGTGGGTGACGCCCTTTTTGCAGGCCGTCTACCTCTTCGTTCAGTACATCATCATGGTCAATTTGCTCATCGCTTTCTTCAAGTAGGTCGGACCCTCTTCCCATAGCAGTGGGCTGTGGGTTTCTATGCGACATCTGAATCGTGGATCTTTTTTTTTACTATTAATTGAAAGGAACTGCATTTGTTTCACGCTACTCAGTCATGTAACATTTAGTTGACCTGTCGCACCACTGCCCATTTGTACAATTGGCTGTGTTGACAGACCCAGTGCATACCCCACTGGCGTACACTGCATACGCTCCCCTGCTAACTCACCCAACTGAATAACCCTGAGGTTATAGGACATATCAGCAAAGCAGTCAGATAAGGGAAGCACTTCGGTGATTAAAGAACTTCTTTAAGATCAGTCAGTCAGCTGGCTGAATATAACATGTAGCAGTTGCTCTATCACATTATACCCTCTGTGACCAGCTGACTGAACCTGAGCTGTGAGGTGTCATGTGACTCAGCATGAGCGTTTGCACCCTCAGCAACATCTATGTGAACGTGGAGTCCATGTCCAACCTGGTGTGGAAGTACCAGCGCTACCACTTCATCATGGTGTACCACGAGAGGCCGGTGCTGCCCCCGCCACTCATATCCCTCAGCCACCTGGTCACCCTGCTGTCCTGCTACTGCCGCCGGAGGACCAAGGGCAGCCAGGCTCACGGGCCAAGTAAGGTGTCGTCTCTCTGGGCAGGGGCTCTGCGGGGTGCAGGCGGCTTGGGACAGGCTGCTTGCTTTTGCGTCCTACGATTTCATTCTTTACTGCCATAATTATAAGTACAAAGAGGATGCTTACACATGTGGAAATTGTGGCAAGTGTGTTTCTCCTTTGCCTGTGCGATTTGCAGTCAGGAGGGCATGTGTCATGACACATTGACATCTCTCCTCTCCCTTCCCCTCCTCTCCCATCCCCCCCGCTCTCCTCCTCTCCTCTCCTCTCCTCCACTCTCCCTTCCCCTCCCCTCATTTCCTCCTTAGAGCTGTTTTTGAGCGATGAAGACCAAAGGAAGCTTCATGACTTCGAGGAGAGGTGTGTGCAAGCGTACTTCCGTGACAAAAACGACCGGTTTCACTCCAGCAATGAGGAGCGGATCAGGGTGACCTTCAACAGGTATGTTTGAATTGGACAACAGACGTGGGAGTAAAATCTGTAGCGAAAATCATAATAGAATTGTGGTCTGACACAAAGCCCTTGCCATTAGCTCTGCCTTAAATCATTCATATAACTGATATTTTTACTAATAGCGATGTTTACATACATTATATTTAGCAGACGCTTTTATTGAAAGCGACGCACATTTATTTTGAGATCGCAGGGCCAGCCAGTTCCAATTGGGGGATTAAGGGCTTTGTTCAAGGGTTCAATATTGACATCACTTTGCCAACCACGGGATTTGAACCAGTGGCCATCTGATCAGAGACACAACATCCTAACCCACTGAGTCACACGTTGCCCCCCGAAGCAAGGGTCCTGTGGGATTTGAACCTGAGGTCTCTCACATCCTGAGCGAAAATCATACCCCAAGACCAACAAAGGCATATATGCTCTTATACTTTTTATGTTTAAAGTGATGGAACATATTTTTAAGAAAAAACTGGACCTGAAATAATTCTCTACAGTTTATCCAAAATATACTGTCCACAGTCCACCCTAACACTGGATAGCCCCATGAACCTTCCATCTAAAACACTAAAGTGGTATTTTCATGATTATTTCCTCATTAAAAAGTAGCAGACACTTCTTGTATAAGCAAGGGATGATCGTAAATGGACTTTATTTCAAAATGAATTTGAGATTGAAATGCTGCAGAAAGAGAAGTCAGTCGGTGAAGCAGAGAAGCTGGAGGAGGCTTGTCGGTGACCGAGAGCAGAGCTGAGCTTCTTCCTGCTGTCTCAGGGTGGAGGGCATGTATGCGCAGCTGAAGGAGCTCTCAGGCAGGGTGAGCTTCGTGAAGCAGACGCTCCAGGCCCTGGACTCGCAGATCGGCCACCTGCAGGACCTGTCCGTGCTGACGGTGGACATGGTGAAGACGCTGGCCGCCCGGGAGGCATCTGAGGCCAGCCGCCTGCACCAGCAGCTCGTGCACCACATCAGCTTGCCAAAACAGCCGGGGCCTGGGTCGGAAGGCGCCGACCTGCCGTTCGGAGCCGAGGGCCGTGCTGCAGATACTCCGGAGCCCCGTGCCTTGGTTAGTGGCCCCGCCTCCTGGGCTGTGTCCTCCTCGGGACTCCCCTGGACAGGCCAATTGCCCCACTCGGGACCCCAGAGTGGTTCCAGCTTGCCCAGGCCGTGCCCTCCCACTGACCGCATCTTTCCCGCTGCTCAGTCCCCGCTCGCTGTCGAGAGCCAGCGGGACATAATGCCACAAATGGACTTCAGGGTGTTCAACGGTGAGCTCCAACAATCTTCTACGTCCCTCCAAGAAGGGGCCTGCTTTATTCATGGTTTATGCTCTGCTGTGTACGTCTAGGAACCTGTTTCCTAAAAATGTTCCCTTTGTATCTTTCGCTGTCCCAGCCGTGGAGCGTAATAACCTGGTGCGGCTGTCACAGAGCATCCCGTTCACCCCGGTGCCTACTAGAGGTAGTATATGGAGACCCCATCCTCACCCTGTTATTCACTGTCAACTCAAACCTAACCGAGGCTTCTTACGCAAAGGGAGCATGAATTACTTCAGTACAAATATCCAACTGCAGAAACTGGCAAGCGCATAATTCTAAATTAGGCAAGTCGTGGAAAGCTAAGGAGAGAAGCTTAAATGGCAATCATTCATTGAAAGTTCAAGTTACAGATATCGGTCGCTCATTTGCTCTCTGGCGCCCCCTACAGGCGAGCATGTCACCGTGTACCACCTGGAGGAGAGCTCCCCCATCTCCCTGAGTCACAGCATGTCCTCCTGGGCTCAGCAGGGCTGCTCTGCTCAGCTCGAGTTCCTCAGCAAAGAAGAGATGGGAGGTGGCCTTCGTCGTGCCATCAAAGCACTCTGCACCTGGTCTGAGGACCCCGGGCTCTCTCCGGGTCACTTCTATGTCGTCAAGTCATTTCAGCCGGAGGTGGTGGACGCTTGGCGAGGTGTCTACCCGGAGAACACCGTGCTGCACCTCTGTCTCAGGGTAAGGGATGTGGGGCTACAGCTCATGGACACACGGACCACGTGGTAGAGGTCGGGGTATGGATGGAACAGCATGTTTTTGGTGAAGATCACGTGTCACGATGTAGATTGTTACCTTTTTTTTTTTTGTTTATAAACCTGCCAAATCTGAGTGTACAATACAGCGTGAAAATCTTAGGCAAAGTAAATGTTGTTTAAATGACCTTCAGGTTGGTGTAAAACTATAGTGTTAGTAGTGCGATTCTGCTTATGGTGGATACAATCGCAACCAGTCAATATATTATCACCAGAACTGCACTGAGTATATTTGTGAGGGTTTAACACCAGTAATATTTTGACCAGCTGAATGAAACCAGAATGTGTCGGCATAACATTTAACATCTGGGTTCTCCTTGTTCTTTGCTGCATGGTCATTGTTCCTGCTTCCACCCCAGGAAATACAACAGCAAAGAGCTGCTCAGAAACTGGCCCATGCCTTCAACCAGCTGAAGCCCAAATTCATCCCTTACTCTCCCAGGTAGTACTCTGAGTGCCTTGCTCTTACAATGGTCCTGATGGGCATTTTCAGATCCACCAGCTCCAATCTGCTTCCGTGTCTTTTGCTCAAAGCTTTCTGGAGGTATTTCTTCTCTACTGCCATTCGGCTGAGCAGTGGTTCACCCTGGAGCAGTGCATTGTGGGAGAATTCAGAAAATTTAACAACAACAACGGTGACGAGATAAGCCCCTCAAGTCTGCTGGAGGAGACCATGCTGGCCTTCAGCCACTGGTCGTACGAGTACACCAGGGAAGAGATGCTGGTGCTGGACCTGCAAGGTACCAACAAAAATCCATCAGGTCCACACATTCAAGTTTACTGTGACCTGACTACACTGACATGTTGTTTTGATTTTCTTTTGTTTTTTAAGGTGTAGGGGAGATTTTAACTGACCCTTCTGTGGTCACAAGTGGCGAGAATGGGTATGCATCGTTCATGCTTTCTCCTCACTGCTAAGAACTTCACTCTGTCCTCCTCACTCGGGCTACAACAGATAGGTCCGGGTGGTGCAGCCCACTGAGGCACAGCAGCGCTCATCAGGATATAACCTGTGCTCTACAGATCCCGTGCCACGATATTCGGACCAGCTAATCTGGGTGAAGATGCGGTCAGGAGCTTCCGGGCCAAACATCGCTGCAATCCCTGCTGTCAAGAGCTGAAACTTTCTGGTGGGTCTTTCACAGGCTGCTGTCTTAATACTGAATCCTAGTCTGCATCCATCCATATTCCATCAATCTTTATCTGCTCAGTGCTCCATCCATCCATCCATCCATCTTCCATGAATCTTTATCTGCTTGGTGCGCCATCCATCCATCCATCTTCCATGAATCTTTATCTGCTTGGTGTGCCATCCAGCTGAGCCTGAGGAACAGCCTAGACTGGATGCCAGTTTATCACAGGGCACATTCATGCATGTAGTCATACACACGTTAAAGAGGCCTATTCATCTGACTCTGTGCTTTAAACAATGGGAGGAAACTGGAGTTCCTACCCAGGTAACACAAGAAGAACACGGTGTGTGTGTGTGTGTGTGTGTGCGTCCTTTTTGGATTGATACATAGCTGGGACTAGACTTCTGTAGAATGTGATAAACACTTGTTACTGTTTACCTTGCAAGGACTTTTTACCCACAGTCATAACCTCAATTTTATAAGAATCTTCTGGTTATGGTTGGGGCTGGGTAGGGGTTAAAGTTATTATTGTTGGAATTAGGCTTTTTCCCCACAAAGACGTGTGTGTGTGTGTGTGTGTGTGGCTACACTGAGCCCCCATGCTGCCCTCTACTTGATACTGTTTTTTTTTTTCACCAATATAACGCACTTTCTTAGGATTTCATTTAGGGAAAATGCTTTACAGCAGTATTCGCCCATACGTACAACGCTCATTTCTTTTTGTTTCCTTTCATCAGAGATTTAAACTGGAACAATTACTCAGTTCAGGTGATGGATACCAATAGACCACCTTGATGCTCAGGATCTTCACAAGCTCGAATAGAAAATGCCTGTCTGTTACCTTGACGACGCAAGTTCCTTAGGGACGGGGATGCTGCCATGTGTGCCACCCAGGAATATGGATCAAGGACGTGCTCATGCATTTGCAGCGACTTTGCTGGCTGTCAGGGAGACACCTATCAGTGTTAACATTATTTAATGATTCAGTTCTTGACCAAAAAATGTGCTTATGGTTTTAAAGGATCATTTAACTGATTGTTACAGAAGTCATGTATAAGATGAATGTATATCCCTTTCATAATATATATAATGAAAATATAATTTTGTATAATTTATTTTAATGTTCAGTTGACTATTGGGGCTTTTTTTTACCAAATTTTTCTTGCGTAATGAAAGCCTTTTTTTCTTTTTAAAGCAAAGACTGTCAAAGTGTGTGTGCTGATATGCAGCCCCCCCCCAAAGATTCTAGGGCCTGTGTCAAGTCCTTTTTTTAAACATTTTCTAATGGAATTTTTGCAGTTCTGGGTTGCCACTACAGCAACAGTATAGAGTCTAAGCACCTTGTGCTCACACCCTGACTTTTTAATCCTTTGGGAAACTATCATTTTGGAATTTTATTGCGGTTGCCTGAGTAAACTTTTCCTGTTATGACAGATGACTGACTCATTGTGTATCCGCAGGTTTAATTCCTGACTAATTATAGGAAGTCAGACTGTCACATGACTTTCATTTTTTGATTTTTTTTAAACAGCCTGATAATCCATGGCTGTGAAAATGCCCATCAGGACCACTGTAAGAACACAGACTTTCTGATAGACACAATACAGCCCCCCCGCCCCGCCAAACCCCCCCGTCTATAGGCTGTTGAATAAAAACCACCGGTGCTTTTGTATTTTTCATTTAATTAGTGGTACATTCTTAAATATGTATTAGGATATTGTACGGAAACAGGTCTCACAGCATTGAAGGACACAGGTTTGACATAACAAACTATTAATGGCTGACTTCATGCTAGATTAGGTCATGTGCGAAGCCGTGAAGGGTTCGCAGTGCTCTGTGCTGTGTAATGCGGCCCGAGGGCTTGGTCTCTTTGTGCTTCCTCTCACGTGGAATAATCGGCTCCAAGGCACCTTTTTGCAGCATGAACGTTTGAGTGATACTGCGGTTGCTGCCTAACTCCACCCTGTTCTTCATGGTATGCTTAAAAAAAATGCTTATATTGACCCGGAGGGGTGGAAACCAATTGTTATGGGAGTGATAGGTATGCGGTGGTGTCCAGTCTGCAGCAGCTCTGTTTCCCAAACAAAGTAATATAGCCCTCTCTTTAGTACTTAAGTTGTTTGAGGGAGGGGGGTTAAAGAGAAGTATCACGTGTTACGGGCCCCGTACCAGTATGTCCCCAGAATGAATGAAACAAACTGGGACTGCCACAGCAGTCGAGGCTTCCATGCCGTGACCTGCCTTAACCTTTCGTGATGCCACACGGACACTAGAAAAAAAGCAGAAACACAGCGATCCCTTGCTCTGCTGAGATATGCTGGCTCTGCCGGCAGGCTGCCCTTCAGCTGTTGTTACAGGCGGAGCGCACGTGAATGGCCCTGGATGTTCTGCAGAAGATGCTTCGCCACCAGGGGAAAAAAAATCTTGCATTTGTAGACAAATTTGAGTCACATTATAGGAATAATAATTAAAGTTTTTCCTTGTAGCACAATCAGCGAGATAATTTGTAGCTTAGGAAACACATAAACCAGGAGTTGTAGGGTACAGGCTAAGAGTGGCATAGACGGGAGTCAGGTTATGAGAAAGGACTGCAGGTCGGTACTGACTGAGACAGTTATGGATATTTGGTCTTCAAATGAGCCGTCGAACGTGGAATGTCAGGTACATGTTTGAAAAAACCGGCCCCCAGGCTGCACCCACGGTTCCCCGAAATGTCACCCCTCAAGGGGCTCACGCTTGGCCCTGTCACAGGAGCGATGTTTCTCCGTGCAGTCGAAGGTGTCAGCGCCTCTTTCAAACAAAGCTTGGGTCACTTTCTAGAAAGTTCCGATCTCCCCTTAGGACCGTGCTCGCAAGTTATTGTGCGAGGCCCACGGCGCAGATCACATATGAATAGGCAGTGTACATGTTAATGCGGGTCTCTCCGGCCAAAGGTACAGGAAAAGCTTCAGTTAAGCTATGGGGCAAGACTGCTGCGCAGAAACTGAGGGGGAACGGAATCGGAACGTTTTAAGAATTTCTTGCTCAGAAAAACTGGAAGGCTTTGAGGACTAATGGCGTAGGTTTCGTAAGCTTAGGAGACAACACTGTGGGGTTTAGACCTCATATACTTGCTTAGCGTACTACTATAAATAGTATTAATAGATGAAGCATTAAACTTCTAGATGATTCTCTAAGAGCTGCCGTGCGACACAGACGTGAGTGCAGGCTTCTCCGCATCCACAGGAGGCTGCACCATCTCCTTAACCGAAGACAGAGGCAACTTCCCTCTGCCTACATCTGCAGTGGCTCGGCCCATCGGCAGCGGGCTCCTTGGAAGAACACCCTCTTCCTCGCCATCCTCTCAGAGGGCCGTGTAAAAGAAGATGTAAGCGGCTGAGGACTTGACAGAGGATGCGGGGACGTCGGTCACCTCGTGGTCGTCAAACTTGAACCAGCGCTGCTTCTGGGCGTTCTTACAGTAGGCTGTGTAGTGTCCGCCGTCGAGTCCCCCGTAGTGGTTCTGTGGAAGGGCAGAGATGGCGACTGAGACCGTAGCACATTTAGAGGGTGCGGATACTGTACGGGACAGAAAGCCGTGCGTAAATATGACAGTATAAGGCTGCGGATTCCTGCAACTGCACTTTTTAAAAATGTACTTCACTTACATTAGGAAATGTGGAATGTTTGTTTACAAGTTGAGTTTGAGTTTTGTTAGACCATTTGTTAAAGAATTGAAACCCCTAAACTTGGGGACCAGTGTCTGGGTATCCATGGACCAGTGTACGTTGTATGAAAAATTCACAGACGGGTACCATGATCGAGGGGGCAGCAGGTCGATCAGTTTGCAAACAGAATGTTTGACTGCGAGGGGCCAGAAACAATTAAAAACATGTGGTTTATTTTTGGAAATTAACTGACCCCTCCTCAAGTCTCCCAGCGCTCCACAGTCCCGTGGCTATGCAGTGGTTGGGAAGCTGTACCCTAACCGTCACAGACAGCCCTGTCGAACGCACACACAAGATTCCCGCGTGTGTTGGGTCTACTTACAGATACTCCGATCAAGTTATACTTTTTCAAGTTGTGTTTTGGGCCGATGACATATTGAGCCAAATCCAGGTTCTCAAGGGGGAAGTCGACCGACGTCTGCAGCTTCTGTTTCCAGCGACCTTCATAAGAGAATCTAGAAAAGGCCACAAGATCCATGTTCAGAAGGATGAAAGCAGACACTTGAAACCTACGATAAAATGAGTGAATCCCTTCTGTTTGCCAATACGATGACTGTGACTTTTACCTTTTCAAGTGCACCAGCAGAATTGGTGGAACTTTCCAGATTTCCAACTTCTTGGTGGCATCTCTGTGGACCTTACATTGTCTACAGAAGACCCTGTTGCTATCAGTTAGCTTCTCTTCTTTGGAGAAGAGCTTCAGGCAGTCCTGTTGGAAAGAGGAAGTGGACACTGGGATGAGTCACCTGTGGCCAGGCCACGGGACAATGCCGCAGGAGAACCGGGAAGTTACCTGCAGGGTGCACCTGTTGGTGGATGCCAGTGGCAGGGAGAGGTACATGAACGTCTCGAAGGTGCGGGACTTCCGGTGGCATGTTAGACACTGAACGGTGGATTTGAACTGACCCTGGAACAGGGCTACGATGACGGACTCATTGAGCAGCTTGTGTTTACTCCAGGCTAATTCTGCTGCCTTGAAATCATCCAGGTGGTCAATGGTTTCCTCCTTGTACCTTTTGCGGTTGTCAGCCTGAGTGGAAGACCAACGTGTTAGAACTCTCTCGTCTGACCATCACGAAGTACTGCTATTTGCGGAGATGACACGGTCATCCTATGTGGCCAAAAACCTGCAGGGCACGCCAGTGAATTATTTTAACTGTGTGACATTTTCTACACTCTAACCAAAGCTTTTTTTGTTATTGCCGATAAACCACACGCTCACATGGAACAGAAGTAAACATTAACGTGTGAATTCGGGGTGCTCACCACACCACGGGGTGCCATCATGTGTCAGTCTTGTCAGAACAAGGACTGATTTAGGAAACTATCTGAGATGGCATGTAGGGCAGGTGGCAGGAGAAGACAGGGGCTGTTTTGATAAGATGATATGGAGCGGGGGGGGGGCAATACATTTACAAAACAAGCTTCAATACACTGGGTCCCATCAGGTAGGACCCTTAGGTATAACTGGACTGTGAACAAGATGGCGGATCGATATTAACACCATCACAAGAAACCCATGACGGAACAGGAAGTAGGAAGAGTCCTGATACAACATTTAAACAGCGAGACACTCTGCACACTGAAAACACACATAGAAAACGCCAGGGAAAGCACAGGAAGTTTACTTACTCTCTAATTAGGCCATCAAAATGAAAACCAAATGAAAGGAAAAAAACAAGTCAACATGTAAATTACAGCACAACACGGAATCTCTTGTCCTGTAACGGTTGCACATCAGAATGTCGGCAGGTTCGGTGCAGTATAAATCCCACTGGCACCAAAGCTCTTGCAACATTTGTGCAAACGGAATCAACAGAAGTAAAAATGTTGGCTATTCAACCCACATAGTTTGCCTAGAGTGACAATATTCAGGTTGTAGGTTCTGAACAATCTACAGAACTAACCAGACAGAAGCTCAGGCAAAGCAGACAGCCTTACTTTGTTCAGGTCCTCATGGAGACCGTCCATGAGGAAGAGCAGCAGCTCCTGGGAATCCTGCTGCTCGTAGCCGGCGAACTGCTCATTGATCTTGCCGATGGTGACCTTGAAATCCCGGGGGCTGATGTACTTATACAGCCCAGACCACAGCGCTTTCACAACCACACCAAACTCCTCTGCCACCTCACCCTTGTGCCCCAAGATGTTGAACCTATAAATACAGAGAGCACCGGTTGGTATCTTAGCATCACCTACGTCAAACAGCCCTGTCTCTTGCAGCCGGACGGGTCCCCTGAGTAGGCTCCTACCTATTGATGTCTTCCTGGTAGTAGTTCTTATTGAAGTACTCGGCCATGGCAGGAGTGTTACACAGACATTGCAAGATGGAGTTCATGTAACAAGTGTTGCCAAGGTTGCGCAGCCCGGTCAGTGACGCCCCCAGTCCCCCAAACATGGGGTTCAGGTTGCGGATTTTGGCGGCAGAGAGCCAGGAGATCTCGGTTTTTGCGTAAGGGGTCACTCTGGGCGGCCTAGAGCAAGGAAACATTAGTGGGTAAACCTAAGAGGCAAAGCCGTCGGGCAGAAAGGCACAGCAAGCATTTCGAAGACCAACTTGATCTCTCTGTTGATGAAGGGTGTGGCCGGCAGCTTCTTGGGTCCCTCATCTTGAAGTGACTGCGTGATGTCGGGCGACGAGTAAGAGCGTTTCAGTTTGGCGTGGTCACTGTCGGGCTCGGCGGCGTGCCGCTGCACTTTCTTCTGTTTGTGGGTTGGAGGCGTGGCTGGGGGCGTCTGGGAAACGCTCACTTCCGGGGGGTACAGGTGTACCCTGTTGGTGGGGGAGTGGTAGTACCGGTACGTTCCCGTCACCGTGTCCAGGAACTGAGAAACACATTGGAGGGCAAATGCGATGATGCATAACCAAAACATGGCCTTTGATGCTGTCATGACAACAGGTACATATGCGGCATTCTGGGAGCGAGACATCAATGGCAATACCTTCATCCAGCCGTCGGGAAGACCTGGGACCGTCCGCCCCATCTCCTCACTTCTCGCCCTGGTCAGCGGCTCCCTCTGGAACACAGTCGGGCACTTTTCATAAATCCTTCAAAGCTCTTAAATACGATGATGAGAGCAAGCATCTTATGATCATCTAAATGTAATTCACAGGAATTACCACCCAAAGCACTAATCATTCACTACTAATATGGGTCATCTTACGATGGACATATGTAGCACGGAGTAGACGATCTGAATGTGACATACCCTGCATTACCGTACACCAGTGTTTCTCAAATCAGGCTTCTGGGAATCCCAGACAGTCCACATTTTTGCTCCCTCCCAGCTCCCAACACACCTGTACCAGGTATTTGTGGTCCTCGATTGGCTGGGAGCTGAGAGGGAGGAACCATGGGGTTCCCTGATGACTTGAGTTAAGAAACAGTAACCTAGAAAAGATGTGACCCTCCCAGACAGGAGGCTCGAGACCTAAATCGGGACCATCATTATGAGTCACAGAGGGACACTGACTGTCGGGGAGAGACTGACCTTGATTTCACTGACTACGCTCTTGGGGGCAGGCCAGTCCAGAGGCATGCTCTTTGCCTGCTCAGCATTTTGGCTGCTCTGCCATCTCCTGTCTTTCCTCTCCACCACTTCTTCCTCCTGCTCATCTTTAGCCGCCTCTTGTCTCTCCAGCCTCTTCCTGTCCTGCCGCCTCTCCTCTTTACCTTCTCCTCGGCTTTCATCCGCCACCTCCTCCACCTCCCCCTGCTCCTCTTCCTTCTTGCTATCTTCCTTCCGCCTCTCCTCTTCTTTCTTAGCCTGTGATGGCTTGCTTGAGTCCGTTTGGATATGGTTCCTCTCTTCCGCCCTTGCGGAGTGCCTGGGACTCGGACCAGGCTTAGCAGAGCGGTCTGGAATTGCAGGTCCATTCTGCGCCGGTTGCTGGTCCTTAGGTAAGGTGTTTGAGGATCTGGCACCATCAGATTTTTTGATAGCTGGCTTTTTTGCGCGATCAAACTGGAAAGGATATAAGTCACAAAGATACAATTTTTGCAGAACTAAATAGGAATGAATTAACTCTTTCTCCATGCCAATGACATCTGAAACGGAGAGAATTCAACCAGAGGTCTGCAGCAAGCTGCTGAAATGCACCTCACCTGTGGTACAGGTTTAGTCCTGAAGCCAGACTGGACGGGTGAGCCTTTCTTCGTTTTCTCTTGAGACGCGATGCCTGATGCTTCAAGATCTTTTGGTCCCACCCCCTTATCATCCACGCAGCCCGAATCCCCGTTGACCTGCACAGGTGCCTCTTCCCCAGGGTCTTCTCCAGGATCTGGCTCCTCAAGCGAGGGGTAGTTGAAATTCACTGCTTGCATCACGGAATACAAGGTATTTTACTACAGTGAGTTTCATGAACTTCAACTGGAGCTGCACTACATCTCACTGCTCAGCTGCCTACACACAGTTCTGGCTAGTAAAATCTTATGAACAGAATTTGAGGAGCAATGTTTACCACCAAACATCATTGCTTTAGAATACGTACTTACACTTTGGGATTATGTCAACAGTCTCCTGCCTGGGTGGTCTGACTTTGGCATTAGATGTGTACATAGGATAGAAGAGAAGCCAGTTTTCATAACCGCCTTCCAGCACCAGAGGTTCACTCCGCAGCACTGTCTTGCTGTCCCACTGCAAAGCAAACCCATGTTTCTCACCAAAATACCACTGGGCTTATTTTTAAGATCAAACCGTCGTCCCTTGGGTTTTGGCTATCCCGAGTCATCCTCAGGTAAGTTCTCACCTTGTAAAGGGCGTCTTTCAGGCTGCGAAGCGTCGTCCCCAGCTTCAAGTCCCCTGCTGAGCTGGACCAGTCCAGCAGGACGATGTAGTCAGCAAATCCACGGTGGTCCCACTCTCCTCTCGAGCTCGCAGGGAGTTTCGCCTCAATCTGACTGGCAGTTATTCTGATGACAGGAAGTCGTCAGTGTACTAATGAGTTTGAATGACGCATCGTGATAAACTCTGCAGTTTAGCCTTATAGGTCCACTTCAATTTTTTTTTTCCCTGTACAAAAACGCGTAACCATCTGAGAAAGCATTCAGTGCAACTCAAAAGCAATAACCGAGAAATCAACATTCACACAAACTATTTTCTTAAATTAGAGAAATTATACAAGGTGCAATGTAATTACAGTTTTATCTTGGAAAGATTAATAGTGATACTAAACAGTTTTCTCTTCTCTTGGTGAAAGAATCATGCTTTTGGCTTGCGGGGCTGTGTAGCCGCCCATCCTACAGTAAATCTCCTACCCCGGGCTGATGGCCTCCTCTGGAACACTGATGCAGTGCTGCGTGGGCACCTGGATCTGCGACTCCTCAAAATCCTTCCTGCTCCGGGCATCCATGACGATGATCCGTAGGCACTGATCCCTCATCATCTGAAACAGCTGCTCCGGGGTGACCCCCCCAGGAGGGGCACCAGCTGCTGGGGGGGGGCAGGAGGAGGGGTCACTCATGGGTAATGCAGTGGATGTGGAGCAAGCAGGTCCCTCTAATAAACAGCTTTCCTCTACAGCAGTCTTTCGCTACCCAGTCCTTGGAGACTCCCAGACAGTCCACGTTTTTGCTCCTACCGAGCTCTCGGCACGCCTGAACCAAAGAGTCAAAAACAAACGAAACAGTCACAAACGAGCCAAACAATGAAGGAGGCCCAAGACCTGGTACAGGTGTGTTGGGAACCAGGAGGGAGAAAAAATGTGGACTGTCTGGGGAACTTAGAGAACCAGATTGTGAAACACAGCTCTAAAAGTTAAATGGAAAACTGGCAGTTCACGGTGCGGGTCAGATACAGGTCAGGTACGGCTTGGGTACGGCTTGGCGGAAGTGGAAAAGCCCTAAAAATTCTCCTTACCATTTTCCTTCTTATTGTCCCTTTTCCCCCATTTTAACTGCAGCAAACAAAAACACAGGAAAAGTTAAATGTATCAGTACTAAAAATCATAATTCCACTTACAGCCAAGTCATGTTATAACGGACGTTTGCAGAGGATGGCTTCCGAAAAAGGAATCTCATTATACTGAAATAACTGGTTACGTCAGCATCCCGTTTTAAGGCAATGGACACAATAGCTTTCTTTCCCGTAGATTTTTGCAGACAAAATAATGACATTATTTCCCCATTACAGCCTCTTTATTGATCAATAGAGGTCCTTAGAAAAAAGATTATGTACATAGCTGCTGCAACCTGTTTCTATATTGGGATATTTTCTGACATGGCAGGCATCTTGGGGTGTGCTGGTGACGTTTGAGTCCTTTTAGTCATCTCACCTTCTTTGTCTCCTTTTCGGCTCCTGCGGCGTCCTTTAGCGAGCCCTTGCCCATGGCCTGTCCCGGATTCTCCCCCCTCCTCTTCTTCTCCTCCTGCCTCTCCCGTTCTTCCAGGTTCCTCCGTACCTCAGCCTCTTCGTACCTGTGCGCAGGCCACGGGAAGCACAGAGCGCTCGTTTGGACAGAGTGCGACGGATAGACATCAAGCCGCGAGGCTTTCTACTCGCTTCCAAGTTAAGGGCACGTCCCAACGTTTGAATAACAGCAAAAATAATTTTAAATAAACATACAACACTAACCTGAGTTTAAGGCTCTCCGATAGTTTCTCAGCCTCCTCTATGGCTTTTTTTAGACTGTTTGAGCCAAGTATAGACTGAAAAAAATCCTACAGAAGTACAAAGATATGGGTCATTATTCAACAACAATATGCATCCATAAATGTGTGTACATAAATATGAATTTAATATAGTATTTTTGAGCACCTATATCAAAGACTTACTGAGTGACTGAATGGTGCTGGAATGGGATACATTGTGTGAATCTCAATATGCATAATCATACCAGGAATAGTCGTTTATGTGTCATTTATTATATACTACGATATGAGTTAACATTACGGCTGAGGTAATCAGCTTAATCTAGCAGCAAGTACACATCTGTTTCAATCCGCTGTTGGTGCGTTATTGCGAGATAGTTCTTGGAAGGCAAGGTAGCAAGACTGTTCTTGTTAAGACCACAAGTACGATCTTTGCATTATTGGTATTGCGATTCATCCATCGGTTGCGTCCTCGCCGAACGAGAACAATCCCATGATTCATTGCGCCCCAAGTTTCGTTCTTGGAAGAAGGGTTAGTAAGACCGGTCTCGCCAAGACCACCATTACGGTCTTTGCGTTCTTCGTAATGAGATTCGCCCATTGTTACCTGCTGCTGTTTGAAGTCAGGCCTCTTTTTGATGAGGTCATAAACCGTTAGGTATTTCATGTACAGGACATACGCCTTCTCCTCATCGCGGTCCAAGCGACACTCTTCCGCCGCCTTGAAGATTTTACAGGCACTTTGTACATAGCTAGGGAAAATAGTATTTATAAAACACCTCTAACAACAACAATTATAATAAACTTTAAACATATTAAACACATTTGGCTATAGGTCACATCGTTATTTTTGCATTATAGATAACGTGCCTTTAAAAAAATCATCAGCTTGTCTTCAATCAGTTTTCGCTATACAGTCCAGATGCATATTGGTAATACTGTCTGGACACAACAGCGTTTCCTCTGGCGTTACTTACCTTCTGGTACTTGTCTTGTCCGGCTTTATTTCGGCCTTCTTGTTCAGTTCGCCCAAAGACGTACAGAGGTACAGCTCTTTAACCTCAGTCGTCACCGCTGGCATCTTGCAGGGCGTGTTAGATTATCGACCTCTACGATATTTCTGTTCTCATGTTTAACGCCAACTTAACCATCGTCGACTGTGAACGCAAACAATTCTAACTGAAACATGTATGTATTCTATTTAAGAAATAACATTAATCAAATTGTGCCGAATGAAAACATATTTCCTTTGCATAACCTCACTTCTCGGAGCTCTTCTCTTTAATTATGAACAATATGCCCTGCACGGAGCGGACTGAAAGAAGAGAAAGCGCTGTCTGGGTGTGCGGAGGTAGCAGCGGACCTGGCACCGACCCCGCCAGTGACCCCGAGCTTCTGTTTACATCATACAGCCCAGACGTGGACATCAGCCCGCACGTTTCCAGTAAGGAGTCAAGTTTTCGGATGATGCTGAAAACATGCGCTTTCTTTTTTTCCAGGGAATATCTGGCGCTGATATGATGCAAAAGGCGTACATTTCATAAAAAAAAATTATCCATCTAGCCATAACAAATCTTTTAAGAAGTTAGCAAGATATACAATTTTACTAACGGGTTCAGAGGATAACTGATACGCTTTCGACGTCCCGGGTGTACAACTCACGAGCTATCCTGCTCGCTAATAATGTATTCCGGTAAAATCCATTAGCTAGTCATTCATATAACAAGACTGCTGGAAATGCGTCGTTGTTCAAATGATAAACTCATGCAACTGCCTATTGTTTTATTTACATGCATTATAAATATCGAAATACTGTGTCTCACCATAACGAACTTGTTAGAGTGGATTTTTTCCAGCCTGACAGCTGGGTCCGAGAGAAAGAAGCATCCCTGATTTCTGCACCTTAGGGTCGTTCCGTTAGGGGGCGGTTTGGGTTCAAAACTTAATAGCTTTATTATCAAAACGCAACAATGACAAGCTGAAAGGGTTTTTTTTCTTGTGCTTTAAAGTGTTCGTGAAATATATTAATAAATTAAGCACATGGCTATATTTCAAGGTCGGATTTTATTGTTAGGTTGTGTGTGACTATAATTGCATACACCACTTATGTGCGGAATGTGTGTATTCTGTCTTTATTAAACAAGACAGCATAATGCACTTATAAAGCCACGTCTTATGTATAAGTTGGGTGCGCTTTACGCACAGCATGCAGCATTAAAGACCCCCGCTGTCACGCGGCTGTAGCTCTGCGAAGGCGCTGCACAGAGCGTGCACTTCTGCTGCTCCCTGACAAGTGCCGTATCACTCCGCAGCCGCATCTATTTAAAATGTATTCTCAAAGTGAAACATCTCCTTACACCATTATTGTTATTTATTAGACATAAAGTTTGTCACTTGTACACCTGCTACTTAAACTGCCAGAGCGATATGTGGGCACATACAACCGGACTGTGTCGCGTTTCGCTCACAGATAAAGGGAAAAGATGTACACATCCGCGCAGAAAACGCGGACTTTTGTGTGAGTGAAAATTAAGTGCTGATGAGGCAACAGTGGAAGGAAAACCCCCGAAACACCGCGCCGTTCGTGCACAGGCTAAGGCCAGCTTCGAAATGAGACTATGAATATTTTCCAGGTTATTGTTGGGGTATTTTGTGTGGTCCCACCGGATGTGGAAGTTCGCCACTTTGCCGGTGAAATTCAACTTCCCCCGGAAGTGAATTTTCGGTTTATGGGGTGGCTTGGGAAAGCTTATTTATATTCATGAGAGAAGTTACCTGATTGGGCGGTGAACGTGCTCCCTTCGATACGCTACCTTCGACCATGCTAACAGTTTTTTTTAAGGACAGATCGAGGAATCTCATTAATATACATAAGAGGAGCAATTTGATTGGTCTACTATTATGAATATTAATACGTTTTCTGAACCATCTTTTAAATGGAAAATGTGGCCCCGGAACCTGGATTGGCCGACTCATTTCCTGTTTACCCGGCGTCGGTGTGGCTCTTCCTGTCTCGTCGACAGACTGTCGATAGTCTCCAGCTATTCTGCGGTTACTGATGGTTGTATTTGCTGATATTACGACCAAGGAAGATGGTGGCCGAACGTTAGCCCCTATCCTCTCTAGCAACAGCCGCTTATCTTGCCGCCTGTGACTTCCATTGCCTCGGGTCATCTAATAAGAGTGCTGTCTACATTGCCCTGCAGCTTTCTAAATTAAAATGTTGGTGCTTTCGTTTGATCGTACCAGGGCTGCAAGCTGGCGTCACACACCGACATGTAACTCAATCAGTGTGCTGTGGGTCCCCTTGGGACGCTGTCTGAACGTCTGTCATGTTTGGAATTGGAGGACCGTCCTGCCTGATTCCCGTTCTGCTGAAATCTTGTTACCCACCCGCTAAATAAAATGCCTGTTTCCTTCTCGCCCTGCTTTGTTTGATATGACTGATAATTCAAATTTATCATACTTATGATCGCAGTATTATGTTCGGAAACTTTCTGGACTACTCAGGTTGTACTCAGGACTGCTCGTGGTTTAGTCTGAAGATTTGTGATTTTAACCTTATATTGATTTCCTGTGCGCAGCGTAGCGCAATATAGTGGAGTTCTACAGCATTTCACGTATTTTTACTAGTGTTAAGTACAAGTAAAAACATTTTTCGTGTATATGTGTTATTCTATATAATAGATATTGGCTTGTGTATATTATTAAACTTAGCATTTTAATGCAATTAAGCATCAAACTAGTGGAAACACGTTCGTTTTAAAAGTCGTAATTTGCGTGCATACATTCGTATATATGCATATTACTATGCATAAACATATGCAGTGCAGTGTTTGCTGTACAGTGCTCGCACCTGGATGATTAAACGAAACAGCCGGTTTAATTATTATTAACTGGGAACAAATTAGTTCTTAATATATTTCATCCATGCAATGGGTTGGTGCCCCATCCTGGGTTGTTCCCTGCCTCGCGCCTGTAACCTCTGGAATAGGCTCCGGACCCACGCGACCATGGACAGGATAAGCAGTTTAAGAAAACGGATGGATGGATGGATATATTTGAACCAGCGAAAATCTGTGTGATGAGATATTTGTAAAATATTTTATATTCACTGTGTCCAATATGTGAAGGGAAAACAATCTTTGGTGTAGGCTAAGAATGTCTTGTTTTTAAAACGATACACCAGTTTTATTTTCTCGGAAGTGATGCGAGATACTGTACATGAAGGCTTTGTTTTCCACCTATGAATGATGAGGTCATGTAGCATCAGTAGGGCTTTTCCTGCAAATACAGTCTATAAAGCTCTGCCCCTTGACAGCACGTATCCCTGGTGGATTTTGGAAAAGAAGCTTCTGGAAGCAGCACGGTCTGTGCAGGATGACGAGGCCCCTGTCCTACTGTCCAGTGGAGCTCCATGTACCACAGATTAGGTGGGTGTCATTTTAGAATTTTGTCAGCTTTATAATGTGCAATTAGTTTCTTGTATTGCAGTTTTAAAAATAATCAGCAGTTCTGATTTGCTTTTTTTATGATTTGGTAAGACCCATCAGTTTGTTGTTTAGAATATAAGGCCCTTGTTTGTCAGGTGAGAACGGTATCTGTGGTGAATTGGCAATGGTTGTAAGCTTCGGATGTTTCCTTGGCCGAGTAGGCGGTGTTCTGTGTCTTTAAAGTTCGAAAAGATGCCTAGCCAGAGCATCAAACACATGGTGTCTGCTTAAGAACAACATGAATTTTGTCAGCTTTTCTAAAACCAGGCAATGTGTTACATTTTTTGTAACTAGAAATCGCTGACACATATTGTTTTTATTGTCTTTTCATTCTGAACGTTATTCCAGATTTATTTTTATAAAGCATAAATCTGTTTACTTGAAGCAAGAAAACATTTTCTTTATGCACATTTTCTCCAAAAATTTATGTAGACAAATTCTACTTTTTCCACATTCAGAAAGTATAATCAGTTTTCTCTGAAGTCATAGTTTCTAGAACATTCATTGCATCCTCTCTCACTTTTGCATGACTTAACAATTGTGTATCTTTCTACCAAGTCTAGTGGCCGTACATCTGCTGCAACCTTTACATTAATCAATTCATATTCACATGTTCATTACACATAAACATGCAGGTGACCATAATTGCTACTGTTTTAGCATCTTGAAAAATGTTGAAATGTCTGACCAAAATCTTGACTGGCTGCCACATTAATACTGCTGCAGGTTCCAGTATCTTGAGCTTTCAATATGAGCTTGTTTTTTCAATGGACCATATCTGCTCTAAAATCTTGTGTAGCACAGTTTGAAAGTGAGCCAAAATGTTTCATCACACAACAGGAGTTGTTAAATGATGTTTTGGGATTAGTGGCCCGTCGGGGGGGTAAAGACTCTTAAGTAGACTGATGATCTCCAGTTGCTTTAAAAATAGCTAGTCCTTTGAAAACTGGAGCAAACAATCTGCTTCATATTTCTCTGAGGACGATGAATAATTTCCAGTGACCGACACTGTTTTCTATGAAATCTCCAGTCAGGAATGACAGAAAGACCAGGAGACACCACAGGCTGCTTGTTTTAGGATATTCTTCGATGTTCGTAGATTAAGAGTCACACTAGGTTTGTTCTTCTCATTGCCAAGGCATTTCATATTCAAAGCTTATCAATCTGTCATTATACTGCCATGAAATGAAAAGCTTTTCTTCATGGAAGAAATTTCTTAATGACAACTTTATTTCAGGTGGAGCTACACCTTCTAAAGTGATTGAGTTTTCACTAGTTTTGCACTAAGCATTTACAGACCCAAGACCCATTTATATAGGTTAACTCTAGGATTGGGGCTGGGAAATCTGATTGATCATGCTATAAACAAGCTAGCAGTAACAAACAAGCAATAAACAAAACAAATAAATATGAATCTTGCAATGTATTGTTTAAGCTAAGTGTAGCCATAGTAAAGTGTTTCAGCTGTGGGGTGGGGGGCATAGGTGTTGATGGGTGGGTTTGCTTTATGTACAACTGACATTGCCTTGCCTTCTCGCTTAGGTTTTGTTGAAAGTGAACGCAGACAAAGAGACTGTTGTGTCCTTTGTGAAAATCCCTTAATATTCACCTAGCTATTGCTAGCAAGCAAACATATTAGCTTTGTAGCTAGCTAGTGTCATTAACTTAGGAGATTGTCTTTTAATATCGTTGCATTACACCAAAAGCATTATTGATTATATTCCTAAAGTTACTGTTCTCCTTGGAAGTAAAAACTCAAACTAGCTAATGTTAGTGCTTCTAAGAAAATGTCAAGACAACAGGTATTGCCTGCGATTCATCTGATCCCCACTGACATGATCAGTCAAAAGGAATGAGACATGAAAGTGAGTTACCAGGCAGGCAGTGACGACTGACTTGAATACCAGGCAGGCAGTGACGACTGACTTGAATACCAGGAAGACTGTGACGACTGACTTTAATACCAGGCAGACAGTGACGACTGACTTGAATACCAGGCAGACAGTGACGACTGACTTGAATACCAGGAAGACTGTGACGACTGACTTTAATACCAGGCAGACAGTGACGACTGACTTGAATACCAGGCAGGCAGTGACGACTGACTTGAATACCAGGAAGACTGTGACGACTGACTTTAATACCAGGCAGACAGTGACGACTGACTTGAATACCAGGCAGACAGTGACGACTGACTTGAATACTGTGATGCCTCATTTGCAGTCTGGCCCATAAATTGACACATATTTAACACATCCTGTGTTTGATGCCTGTGTTCTTTTTCAGTTTAGCATATATTTAAGGTAATATAACACAAAATGTGTTGAAGTAGTGATAACACAAAAAATGTGTTGCTAATTAATGCTTTTTTTCAGAGTGCAGCATGCTTGTAGTTTGGGGAGGTACAAAAAGGCCAATTCACACTTCACTTTCCTGTTTGCTTATGGTTTGCATGCAGGGTGAGTGAGGTGACACAGGCAGCCCAGATTTTTATGTGCGTTGGTGCAAGAGAATTGTTTCCAGTAGGTGGCAGCAGTGACTTCCCTAGAGTCGAATTCAATTAAGAAAGAGTAGAAGAAGAATAGTTGTTGTAGGCAGTGTGGAGGTAACACCATCCAAACCTAGTAACAACTTTAAAACTGTCCATAAAAGTTTACCCATTTCACTCCACTGGTTGTAACTGTGTTTGTTGCAATACATCTGTCCTCTCCCTCTCTAGTGGAGTATCACTGCTGTATGCATGTGCCGACCGCGGCCAACTGCCTCTGTGGCCAAATGTTGCAGTACAGAAACTTCTTCTGTATTATGTACACAAGAGTCCATGGACCTTAAGCACAAATGGAAAAGTGTAGTATGAACTAGGCATAAGTGGGTGAAATTTCACAATTTGTCTGCTGGTGGGTGGTTGTTTGCGGCTATTGGATGAGGTTTCTTAAAAATGACAACCTTCATGTTGCACAACCCATCCCGTGACAGCTGACGCACGAATGCCTTGCACGAGAGTCATGCTCAGACCCTTTTGCAAAGCGCAGTGACACTTTATACAGTATGTCGGTGTTAATCTGCATAGTAAAATAAGCTATATGGACAAAAGTATTGGGACACCCACAGTAATTACAGGATTTGACCATATAAGCCACACCCATTGCTAACATACAGGTATATAATTAAGCACTCACCCATGCAATCTGCAGCACCAAACAATGGCAGCAGCATGGGTCATACAGAAGAGGTTAGTCAGCCTAGAACCGTCATTGGACACCACTGGACACCTTTCCAACAAGGCGGTTCCCCACATTTCTGTCCTGCTAGCGCTGCCCTGGTCCAGCTGCGAGGTGGGGGCCACACAAGCTCACAGAAAGGGACCTGATCACCCAGCATCAATACCCACCCTGAACGGCAGCAAATCCCACCAGCAGGGTTCCAGCATCTAATGGACAGCCTTCCCAGAGGAGTGCAGGCTGTTACAGCAACTAAGGGTTAGCCAGAGATGTTGAATAAGCTGGTCTCCCAATACTTTTGTCAATATGGTGTTTTTCTTGGGCCGTTGCCAGAAAACGTCATCAGTTGCTGCATTCTTCTCGAAAGTTAATATTCCCTGTTTTTGTGACATTCTGTATTAATGATGTAATGCATCACAACACACCCATGTAAAGCACCTTGGGGCGAGAGGTAACGGCAGAAGGAGCTGGAGGGCTAATGGTACAAGGAACGGGAGGCAGTGTACAGGGAGGCGCAGACGTAACGGCAGAAGGAGCTGGAGGGCTAATGGTACAAGGAACGGGAGGCAGTGTACAGGGAGGCGCAGAGGTAACGGCAGAAGGAGCTGGAGGGCTAATGGTACAAGGAACGGGAGGCAGTGTACAGGGAGGAGCAAAGGTAATGGCAGAAGGAGATGGAGGGCTAATGGTACAAGGAACGGGAGGCAGTGTACAGGGAGGCGCAGAGGTAACGGCAGAAGGAGCTGGAGGCAGTGTACAGGGAGGCGCAGAGGTAACGGCAGAAGGAGCTGGAGGCAGTGTATAGGGAGGCGCAGAGGTAACGGCAGAAGGAGCTGGAGCGCTAATGGTACAAGGAACGGGAGGCAGTGTACAGGGAGGCGCAGAGGTAACGGCAGAAGGAGCTGGAGGACTATTGGTACAAGGAACGGGAGGCAGTGTACAGGGAGGCGCAGAGGTAACGGCAGAAGGAGCTGGAGGGCTATTGGTACAAGGAACGGGAGGCAGTGTACAGGGAGGCGCAGAGGTAACGGCAGAAGGAAACACTTCCTTACTTTCTTAGTGATTTTTATAAATGTAATTTTAAATATCCCTGTACAAGTTCAGTTACTTTTCACACCTCTATTACCCCCCCCCCCCGCCCCCGTTTTCACGTTTATGTAAATACAGCTCATTGCGTTTGCATTCAAAGGCACTGTTCACACTACCAATGTAGTTATTACTTAATGCAGCACCTCACCACAGATGGAAACTTCCCTTTAGATTTTGAACTCTGCACTATACTTTGCACTACGTAAGCAAAACAAGTTTGTTTCTTCATAGGCAAATTATTTTCACTGAAGTCAGGGCGACTTGGCTTGACTGAGCCGTCATGGCGGCTGGTTTTTCTGTGGCTTTCAGGTGTCTGTTGTGACAGTTACCAGAATCACCCTCATCGTGTCTTATCCACAGAGCAGCGCATCTGTGTGTGAGCCTCTGGTCAGCAATCGGTGTAGGAGCGCAAAACAAATGTGTTAAGTTGCTGCTTTCTCCTACAAAGTTAATTTATTATGCAAATTATTCTGCTTAAAGTGAATGAATTCTCTGCTGTCTCACTTACCTTGTTGTACAGAGAGAGAGAGATGTTACACCAACCGGGTTCAAAGCCTTGATTTCATTATCCAAAAACACTTACTAAAGTATTCTTACTTTAGCTAAGCACTTAAGTACAGTCCAGAGTTTTTTGAACAGTGTTGTCTAAATGTTTGCTATTCTAAGTTTTATTGATCTATGAACAGTCCACAGAGACTATAATATGACTTCGAAGAAGAGTTGTGAAATATTAACCCTTTTCAAAACAGGCATTAATCCTATATAGATTTAAGGGGATCCTAGATTTAAAGTAAAAACTGTAAAGACTTTATATTTTTGATGTTCACATAAAAAATTCCTCCTTCCTCTCCTAACATGTAAAGGCTTGTGAATATGACTCCTGTATGAGATTTTTGATTGTGCTCTGAATTATTTCCACTGAAATTCCTGTTAAGTTCTTATAATTCATCCATGTAATTCATTAAACAGAAATGCGGGATGGTTTGTGTTGACAGGCGATGCTGTAATAGCAGCCCTGCTTGTTGGCATAGCAGCCCCACAATAACACACGGGAGACTGATGTGGAAACCAGTATTAACTCTGAGTTCTGATTCTCTTATGCCACGCAGAAAACATGCGTCAGTAGCGTGCTGCTGCAATAAACTCGCACTGCTGCGACACGCAGCCAGGAGCTGGCCGGTCAGATCTCTTCCCCTCTAGCTCTGTGGGCCTGGTTTGCATGTTCCTCTTGTGTTGTGCAGGTTTCCTCCCACATGTGGTTAGTTGTCTGTCTGCATGCAGGATTTGTACTGGCCATTAAAAGTATTAAAAAGGATTTGCCCATAAAAAATATAGCTGGGGTAGAGTCCCCCACACTCTGGTTCCAGATGAGTATCTAGTTACATGTAACTGTGTTACATAATGAAATTACAAGTGAATTGTAATTGTAGGTCATTACAGTTACTGAGAAATAATATGTAATTACAGTTACATATCAATTAGAAAGGGGTGACATCCAAATATACTGTTTTCAGTAAAAAGCTTTTATGTAGAAAATATCATTAACTTTGTTGCTTTGGATCCTTCTGTTGTGTGGAAATGCCTTTTGTTGCCATATTTTCAGACAATGTGGGTCAGCAGAGTCTGTTAATGAAACTTCTGTGTCATTGTCCAGTTTAAAACATTTGTTCGAAAAGTAATCAAATGTAATAAGTTGCATTTCTTTGCATAAGTAATCCAAATACTTATTTTACTTTTGACATTGTTAACTGGGTATCTAGTACTCTGTGACCTATTACCTTTTCACTAGTAACCTTTCCACTGCTGCTGTGTATTCAGGCTCTTCTTTATCCTGACGTCATGGCCCAGTTTGCGCTCCAGTGGACACTGCGGAAGGGCAGCTCAGAGAGGCAGCACTGGACCCCACGAGGCCCTTGCCCCGCCAACCTTTCTATAAGTTGCCTGTGTGTTGCGACCTGAATATGCAAATCCCTGTCTTGTTTTTATTTTACCCTTTGCCCAAAAAAACATGGAGTATTTTGTATTAAATGAACCTGAATTCTTTCTTGAGTAGAGAACTTCTGCTTCCTGTAGCGGTTTGGTTATGAGCCATCCACCGCTGTGCAATTTTGTATTAACTGATGGGCCTCTGGCTGCCCTAGTTACAGATCATTTACATCATTATCATTTACATCAAGTCCACTTGTTTTCCTAAAATATGTCCTTACAGCAATAACAAAATCAAGGGTTTTTTTTTGTGCGTGTTCTTTCTTTCTTTGCGCCTGGGGATATGTTTTCAACATTCTCATCAAATCATAACTGACCTTGCCGGATTTTTATTGTACGTAGCAAAAGAAATGTACCCTGTTCGTTTTTTCCAGCCCTCTGAAATGCACAAAATCATTTTTTGATTTGAACTGATTTGGTCGTGTGATGCCTTTTGTCTGCTAATGCTTGGTCTAATCTGAGGTACTTCAGGGCGAGGTGTCTACCTGCCGGATGACTCACTAGTAATGTCTGCACATGCATGTCTCTGCTCACGCACTGTTCGAGGTGCCTGTGGGCACAGCAAGTCCTCTCTTTTCTGGAATTTGGACCTGTGTGTCATTCATGCCCGACTCCAGAAGGCAGGTTATACCTATTTTGAAATGTATTTGGTTAGTGTTCTCACCACCTACCTGACTGAAAAGAGTGAGGAAAGTTGATTTTATAAAATGTTGATTAATCTGCATGTGGATTATTACGCTAAACGGATTCATAAGGCTCCATAGTTCATTACTGCTTTATGTGTTGATATTTAATGGATGAATTAAAGTTGAATACCTTTCTCAGAGTGTGCTTACATTACCTGAACTACTGGTATCAGATACTAAAGGTCATATTTGTTTAAGGTGTGTGCTGTCCTGTGTCTTTTACTTTCAGTCCTGTGAAAACCCTCCCTCTTTCACTGCTGTAGTAATGCTGCACTGCGGTTCTTTGAGAACTCATGTTTCATGTCACTGAATAGTTATATGTGGATGGTATGACAATAAAACCCATTTGATTTGACCTGACTTTTCCAGGACTTCTCCTGGTGATATAATCTTCAGAACCTCTACCTGAAGGCACTTCCATACCCATATGTCTGTACATAAGGAAATCCACCTGACTGATTATATATATGATATAGGCTATTTGTATTCACTGGATGGACTTAGCAGATACACTCTATGGGTGATGAACGGTAAGTGATCAAAACTTGAAAATGGGTTGTACCAACACTTAAGCAGCACCACATAATGACAGCAAAGAAAAGGGTAGTTTCAGGCACTTGATTCCATTAGCTTGATAATCTCAAAAGTATTTTTGAGAAAATAGTATCTAAATTGAGTTTTAGATATTGCCCAAGCCTAGTGTAGTGTCTTAAGGTTGGGAGGCATGGGAGGGGTGGAGTTACATGGGGGAGGGGTGACAAGGCCATCCAGGGAATACATTGTTGCTGTTCCAACAGCATACATGGACTTTATATATATATATATATATATATATATATATATATATATATATATATATATATATATATATATATATATGTATGCTTTTGTGTATTTTGTCAGCAAATCCTTAAAGACTTGTTTCAAACTGAACTGCAGCTACAGATCACAGAAACAAAAGTGAATTAAAGGAGCCTTATCTATTGGAAAATGTCCCCAGAAAGGTGACAGAGATTGAGTCCATAGGACAATCCTTTCAAGTCACTTAAGTGCCTGACCAGAAGCTAACTGTGCTGGCAGCGAGCACATTGTTTGTAATGTCCCCAACAAACGGAGGATTGTTTTTTTGTTAATGCGCCATTCAGCCTTACGAAAAACAGCCCCAGTGTGCATTCCATGAAAGTAATCTGGTGTGCATTTTCCACGGGGTGCATGTCTGCATTTTCCATGCTCATGTTATGGAAACTATGGACTGTTGTGCTCCCGCAGGGCTCGGTCGAACCTGCCGGCCATCTGTGTGATTGTGTTGTGATTCCAGCTCTTTTGTGTGGGAAGGGCTGAACCTCCTGCAGAATGTATCAGTACTAAGATGTCTGTTGGGCATTTTATGCCTCAGCACCAGTTCTCACTTTTGCTTCTGAAAGCCAGTGCCCTGCACTGCAGCACCAGGCACTAACATTTACGTATCTTTTGTTTTTCTGAGTTAATCTTTAGTGAGGAGTGGCCCTGGTACACCAAGCTGGTTCCACTACAAATAACCTCAAATAAGTAAATAAGTTATGAATTACAGTGGAGATCAGCGCACCACTGGCCCCCTGCATTAGGGTCTAAGGTCTTCATATATGAGCATCAGCAAGACTTCAGAGCTGATTCACACTAACCGAAGCTGTTTTTTTTCCATGTCTAGTTCAGTGTTTCTTAACGCAGTCCTTAGGGCACCCCAGTCCTCAGGGCACCCTAATCCTCAGGACACCCCAGTCCTTAGGGCACCCCAGACAGTCTACGTTTTTGGTGGGGAGCTGTGAGGGGAAGCAAAAAGACTGTCTAGGTTGAGAAGCACTGGCCTAGCTCTTGTATTGCATTGCACACGTCAGTTCATGTCGTTTGCATTCCCCATTAAACAATCACTATTGGCTTGTGTTTTTTCCGCACGTCATATACAGTATCCTCAGGCATTTTCTCGACAGACCTGTTTGATTCCTTTCTTGTGCAGCATTGCCCTAACTGAAGTGCATAGATGTGGAAGAATGGTTGTATTTCTATTATTTAGCATGCTAACCCCTGATCTATATATCCTGATTTGACAGCATTCTAATATTATGACTGAATCCCAAAAGTATCATGACAATACCATAATATCACTTTCCTAATTGCTGTGACCAATTGCAGTCAACGAAAACAATAAATCCTCCCTACTCACCCCCTACATCCCACCACGCTAATGAGCTGGTGGCTGTATGCCGCATAATCACATGACATAGCTACCGTAAAACATGATGTAGTTGAGCAAGACAAATAAAAAAAACAGAAGTTAAACCAACATGTCTGCTACAAGATGAGCAGGAAGGGTATGGAAGGGTCAAGATGAAGAAAGTGGAGTGGGAGGAACTGGAAAGCTTGGGAAAACAAGAAGGTTTGAAGAGAGGGGGAGTTACCGATTGCACAGGGGAGGGAATTCCAAAGCTGAGGAGCCACCTTAGAGAATGCTGGATCATCAAGGGTATGGAGTTTGGTTTAGTAGACGAGCTAAAGCTGACCTTCTCCCTAATGAGGGTACAGGTGGAGTACTCCAAGTAGATCATCTGGAAGTTCTATGATCAAGATGGAGGTCGATGCTGAAGGTGGCTTCCATAATCTGTGAGCACACTGTAGCCTGGGGAAACGCCGTAGCATCCCAGCTGGGGAACGTCGTGGTGTTAAGCAGAAGCTCTGCTCAGACTGGGTCCTTTTCGGTTTTGCCGTTACGCTCTAACGGTGCTTTGTATAGCTAACTTGCGCTTGTTATTAGTCACTGATTGGCTTCTGCTTTGGACAAAAGCATTTGATACATAAATTTCATTTACAAATATAAATGGGGCGGAAACTGAAAGAGTGCTTTAACCTTTTGAGTTTTTTTAATCATTTTTATTACTATTAAAATAAATGTGCCTTTCTGGTACTATACACTATATATACATCCATCCATGTTCTATACATGCTTGTAAACAATCATTAAACACATATAATTCCCCTGAGATTAGATAACCTTTCCGGAAAAGCTACGTGAAGAATAGGCAATGTTCGTTTGGAGTTATTTTGTGGGGAGAATTTTTTACGTTTTTACAGCTGCATTTGTCCTGACGCTATTAAGCTGTAAGTCTTTTGTGTCATTGGGATGTAACTCTTTTCTTGCTCATCCAGGATATAGAGAGGATCCTGAATAGCAGCTGGATTAAATCCCTCGTCGACCAGCTTCACTTTCTTCTGCTTGTATGTCCCAGTGATGTCTAACTGACTCTGGAAAAATAAATGTTATTAAACAATGCGCAGTGATTTCCATGGCTTTCATAGGGCAGGAATTTCCAGCAGTATCCTGGGCATGTACCGCTGAATGTATTTGTGGTTTTTTTATCTTTGAGACTTGTTAAAACATGGCAGGGTGGGGGAACCTTCAGTGCGCACTGGTACCTGAATCCTTATGAAGCGGGGCCTGGCGTACGTAGGGAGGTAGCTAGCAACATGGCTGAACGTGCTAGAACAGTCAAACTGCTTATCCTCTTTCAATGTGATGGCCGCCATTCCAATTCTCCCCTCGTGGTCTAGAAAGGAAGAACACGATTAATCTGTAACAACAGAATATTCACATATATTTACATTGTTTGTTTAAGGTTGCCACACTCAAAGCCAAAAATCCGGAACGGCATTGAGGGTGGAAAAAAAATCATCTTGAGAGCACCCGTGCTTGTTACCTGGTACTCTGACGCCATACACATTTGCTTCCTTGATACAATCAACCATGCTGAGGATATCTGCTATTTCTGTGGTGGCCACATTCTCTCCCTTCCACCTGCAGATAAAGCGGTCAAATGTTCAGATGTTCTAAGATTACTGTGACCTATGAGCTTTCAGAAATGATTCACCCAAACTGCATCAGGGTGTTGAATAGCAAGCCAATGTAAATAGCAGCTCTACATCCAAGTGCTACCTTAATTGTAATCCAAATCTCCAAAGAACAATTTGAACCAAATGGATACTGACTTTTGAACTCAAGAACTGGATTTTGCTACCTTGGAATTTAAGACTTAAACCATCTAATTTTAATGAGGTACACAGCCTTCCAGACAGCAGAGAGAAGCACCTAAAAGTATCCCCGATCCGGTCCTGAAAGTAGATGAAGTTGTCCTCATCGATCCTAAGCAAGTCTCCGCTGTTGAAGTACAGGTCTCCTTTCTGAAGCACGTTCCTCAGTCGCTTCTTCTCCGTCTGCTGGAGATTTCTGGCGTATCCATTAAAGGGGGCCTTTTCAGTTATTTTAGAAACCAACAGTCCAGTCTCTCCTGCAACAGAGGGGCATCTAAACAGACTCAGCCACGATTTCTTTAATATTTATCCAATAGCAAATGGCAGAAAAATATTTCCCACATTTTTCTTTGAGTACTAAAATAAACAGATGTATATACTGCTGTGTTGCCTCATTCCATGTTGTCTTCAAAGTAGTACAGTTGGCCATAGCTGGGATAACAAAGGAAAATTACTTCTGGCCATCTGGCAGGGACACTGTTCACTGTTGACCCTGAGGTCTGGTGCTAATGAAGAACAAAATGATACTTCATGAACCATTTGCTATATTTTCTGCCCCCACTAGATGGTGCTCTTAGTTTGCTTTGGGGCTTGCTTTGTGCCCATTATTCAACATAGAGTATGTATAGTGTGGTAAAAAAAAAAAAAAAGAGCAAATGGCTCATTAAAAATCATTTTGTGCATCACGATCTGGAGCCACCTGACGTGCTCTGGACTTACTCACCTTTGAGAACTTCCACACACAGACCCTCAGAGTTCCTCACGGGCTCTTCCTTCTCTGTATCATATTTGATCAGCAAGTAGGGGAAAATTTTCTGAAAGAAATGGCAGGATGTTATTAACCGCCATTAACTCTATTCAGAGATGTAATCTCAGCCAGCCGACGCTCGAGTCTCACTCTGTGGATGTAATTTACACGTCCCACTGCACCAAGCTTCCCAGAGAGGTTCATGAAACCGATGTTCCCTTCTGTGGCGGCGTACAGCTCCCTCACTTGGATGCTGCCAAATCGATTCAGAAACTCCTTCCAAACATCTGCTCTTATCCCGTTGCCAATGGCAAGCCTCACTCTGTGGTCCCTGTCATCAGCTTTCTAGTGAAGAAAGTTGGATTTAAAAACAACTTTTTACAGAAATGGATTCCATACCAGAGAAGAACAAAGCACACGCCTTAGTTAAACAAAACTTTAAAAGAAACAGGAACTCATTACAAGGTGTTTGGACAATCTGTGACCCCTGGGTGTCAGGGTGATACTACAGCTGCTGTGATAAGCTGACTCAGTACTATGCTTAGTTGTGCATTTTTGGTCTCCTGGACATGCCACTCTGCTGCGATTTAAACGGCAGCTTGTTACCTTCTGCGTGTTGCACAGGTAGCGCATGGTCTCGCCGATGTACTGGATCACAGTGACGTTGTGTTTCCGACAGTCATCCCAAAACTTAGAGGCAGAAAACTTTCTCCGAAGAACGATTGTTAGTCCTGCATCAGGAGGAGATCAGATTAAATGCCAATTACAAAAAAGTAAGAAGAACAACATTCTCTGTGACAATCTCTGTGGCAGCAGGTGTTACTATGGTTGTTGTTATATTGTGTTCGACGCAGTTATCACTGCATGTAATAGTGAACGTACACTGAGAATATTACCATTTTAAAAAAAGCTCACCCCTTTCAATGGCACCAGCAAAGCCAATGGAGAATCCAGCACTGTGGTAGAGGGGGAGGTTAATGTACAATACATCCTTAGAAGTCACTCCGGCCAGAGACTGAATGAAAGTTGCAACCCACAGCCGCTCCTGTGTGATTACAGCTGCTTTGGGGAGACCTTTGGGAGGGAGAACAATCAGCTCATCCAGATGAAACTATTAAATCTTACAAACCCAGGAATGTGCATGCACACAGGGACAGAAACGCTCCCCGACTGGTTTGCCAAAAGCGGCCTCGGAGTTGTAACGTCCCCTACCTGTGGTTCCCGAGGTGTAAACGTACAGCGCAGGGCTCTTCCTCGACACCGCGGCCCGGAGTGCGGCGGACACTGGCTCGTCGGACGCTTCCTCGAACTTGTCTAGGAGGCTCCCCATGCCCGCCGTGTCACAGCCCTTAGTGAGTATTAAGACCGCGATGTCCTGCTCCAGTAACGCCGGCAAGATTTCCTCCACCACGTCTTTCAGCCCTAGCGAGCATGCAGGTATAACAGTGTGCCTTAGCGCACAATGAAGAGTCTGTGTCCATTCATTCTGTATAGTGATTATCCAGACGAAGTATTACATAGCTCGGAGCGATCATTAACGTTAATAAGCATTAAAGTACTTTAAACCGCATAGCTGGCGTACGTGCCGGCGTATTTTCATGTATAGGTGTAATATTCTACAACTAAACACTAAGAACATGAATATCTTAACATTTTAAACATGAAAGCTTTAATTTATTTGACCTCTCGGTATGCGCAAATATTTCATATCTCAACAATATTAATTACAAATAGACATAATTATGTCCACACAAAAATGAAATATTCCGCTTGCCATGCCATATATAAAGATGCTGAGATCGGAATCATACAGGCTTATTGGGCGGGTCTTTAACGCAGAAATAACACGGCGAAATCTTACCTTCTGCAACTATGAGCACGCTTGCCCCGGAGCAGGAGAAGCAGTGCAACAGAGACTTGGATCTGATGCTGCAGTTTAGTAGAGCAGTTGCACAGCCTATTTTTGCCACGCCAAGCCAGATCCACGCGTAGCAGGGCTCATTCCCCAAAAAAAGAGCCACCGTATCCCCCTGTTTCAAGCCGGTATGGATCCTTAGAGCTCTTGCAACTTTGTTACTCTGTTTATCAACGTCCATATAACTGTAGGTTCTGCTCTCAAAAATTATGAAGGGTTTGCAAGGAGTCCTCCTCACTGCATCCAAGAAACAATCTAAAATAGTGTAGAAGGGCTGCTTCTTTTTGTATTTCGACATCCTCATTCCAAAAGCTATGGTCTTCAAAACATATAAGCAGTCTAGCACAAAGTAAGGAAACCATAACTTTAGAAGTATATGCAAGAAAACCAAGCTTACCAAAATTGTGACCGCATACATGTACATACTGAACTGTAGTTTTTCAGTAAAATACTCTAAAGCGGAGTAAATAGGCAGATTCGTGCGTATCTGGAGCAGCTACCCTTACTAATACAAGTCTCTATTGAAAAGCCGAGTGTCACTAACTCATTCTTGGCTTGGTTTTGAGAACGGGGTGGGTTGCCAGACCTGGGAGGATACCTGACGGTACCAAGGCATCCTATCCTTATTTTTGTGTTTAGTTTTTGTTACTTTACTACTGCGGTTATTTGTATTGAGAGAAAATGAAACTGCGACATTTCCGCTAGGCTTCTGTAGAATTGTTCCTGGAATTGTTTAGAAAACTCACTATTTAGAGTAATGCAAATCAACGTAGGTTATCTATAGAAATCGTGGTTGTATTGGGATTGACGCATTTCCTATTTGTATCCGATTTGTTTTATTTTTGTACTGACATAAAACTTTGTTTATTTTAATTACTCATTCTTGCTTTGTAATGCCCGCTGTTTAAGACGCTTCCAAAATTGCTTTAGTGGAGCATCCCGTAGTTTATACGAGGTAAGTGAAACAGGACCTAAGTATGTTTTTCAACAGCCGAATCGCTGCTAGAATATCCTGAGCGTCCTCAACCTGGCAACCAGTCAGTAACGCCTCCTCCAGAAAAACGATATTTGGAGGAGCAGAGCTGAGCAGACTGAACGTTACCGCTATTCAACCGCAGCATGTGCACTTCGAACTTATCTACAGTGAAAATAGACCTACAATACAAATGTTGATTTTTCTTAACGTTTTAGAAAGTAAATGCAATATAAAGTGTGGACGAATATCTTTATCAGTGTGGCACATATGTGTGTCACACATGCTTGCATGTATTCTCACGTATGCCTTTAGTCTAAAATAGAACAGTGGGTTTGTACCATAGTAGAATCTTTTTAAATGTACATCGGCGGGTGCGTGTTAATTTTTGCTGATATGAATACAGGGACAACACCTTCATAACGCATCCATTTAATTAATTCCGACGGATCACGTGCAAACACCACGCGCCCGGGCACCAAGTACTTAATTATTCATGCAGCGGCATGCCTCCCGCCGCGCCGCTGTGTGTGTCTGAACTGTAATTTAATGGGTGATATTCGTGTATTTACACTGTAAATAGTAATTGTTGTAATGTCGAGTGCGTGTGCTCATGTTAGCACCCTGAGTGTCCTATGAATTGTTGGAATTTAGCGATTAACGAAATGTGTTCTCTGCATTTAACCCATATGTGACATAGCAGAGGGCAGCTAATTCAGCGCCTGGGTAGCAGTGCTTGGGGTGGTACCTTACTAGTCCGGGATTCGAACCTGCAATCGTCCAATTACACATGCGCTTCCCTAAACATTAATCCATCGTCAGATAAAGGGAAAACATCCGTTTTAATAATGTTGTCGTTTTCTTTTATTAGTATGACCATACGCAGTTATTTCAATGGTGTCTGAAGTGGGATGCCAGGTTGTCAATGAAATCAACGATCTGTCTAGATGATTTAAGCTGCTAGGGACAATAGGCACAGACCAGCGGGACATACTGGGGACCAGTGATGGGAATGACAGCTCTTTGAAGGCAGCTGGATCTTATGGTTGTATTTTTTTTTCTTAGCCGGTGAGGGTTACTAGGTATACGTGACATGATCACTGAGATAATGACAGGGTAAGATCTGTATCCGATTCAGACATAGTCATCCCCAGTGCATTTCATTGTGCATGTGTGGACTAGGTGGTTTAGCAGGAATATTTTACTCCTAGCGCCAGACCTAATGTCCATGAACTGCACTGTAAACATTATACAAGATGGCACCTTATCTAGCTGATTTGTCAGTGATTTTACTGCTTTTGAATGTACATGTACTTGCTTCAGGCCCCTTTACTCTTACTCTTTTCATTTTTTTTGGCATTGTACACCTATGATTGATGGAATTACCAATGAAATCTTGCTTAAAATATTAAACAAATGTGTCATATTTAACTTTATGCCTTTCGGTGATTAGTTCATCTTCTTCTGACTTAACTCCTCACAGTAACAGACATTAAATATAGGGGAAGGTGTCTGTTATGTAATTCTTGGCTATCACAAGATCTGTGAACCGCTTACCGCGCGTGAGAAAAATAGGTGACACTCCGACTCTCTAGACGAGATGTGGCTGCTGCGAGGTATGAAGCACATGTCTCACGCAGGCAGCAAGGCTGCTGTGATCTGATAACATGGGTGCCGATATGAAAATCGGTACTTTATGCAGCCACGTCACGCACGCCACGCATACCGTGTGATCTGGGCCTTAGTGTTACAGAACTTTTCTTGTGCACAAATCGTGCTCATTCTGCCTTTAAGGAGCCCAACGCGTCTTGTGACTGGCTGGTTCTCACCGTTGACATAAAGGAATGTGGAGTGGATTTAGAGCAGGTACTGAAATTTGGGCACATCGATAAAAAGAAGGCTTTCACGTACAACTCTATTCCCTTCTTTTGTAGTAAAGAGCCGTTTAAAAGAATTGGATCATTTGTGAATATACACCAGTACAGGGGACAGGGGTGATTCTGGGAACTCTGGGGGCCTCAGGCAAAAATACCACAATGGGGCCCTTCAACAACATCCTCCCCCAACATAATAAAATTACCATTATTGTACCATAAATCTACATAAATAATATCAACAAAAAGAATTTAGTAAACACCAGTCTTCAATTTTCACTTTTTTGAAAAACCGAATTCGTAATTAAAGCAGATTTGTTGTTGCAGCAAATTATATATAATCGGCCACCCTCAGGAGCCTCCCCAGCTCGGGGCCCTGAGCAGTTGTCTGCCTTGTCTGTCCTGTTGCTACTCCTTAACCTGGGAGCTGAGCATTGTACCTTCCCTGGGTAAACTAATGGAACTGGTGCATTGCACTGCCAGCACCGGGCAACAGAGGGGGCTGTTTTCTGTGATGAGAGGCACCGACAAATTTGCTTGCGTCTGGTGGAGGGGGTAAAGCTGGCTGTGAAATGCTCCTTGGATGGAGGTTTTGGCTTTAATGACAGTTCACGATGCTCTCGGAGTCGTCCATGGGTTAAAGCAATGGGACAGGAGGACAATGAAGAAATTACAGATCAGTGTAATACTCTAAAACCGATTGTAATTATCTAAAAAAAAGACTGAACACTCCAGATATTTTTTTTCCATTCAGTATATTTTCCACAAAAGACCAAAGCAAACAGGTGTACAGTAATCTATGTCAGGTGTTTTAATGCACAGGCTTACCCGGCCTGCAGTCCAGGGGCCTTCGCTACAAAGGGGCCCCCTTGACCGTCAGTTTGTACCATTGCCAACCCCTCCGTTACAGGGGGGATTTTAAGAACTGAAATAGCCCAGGGGCCTCTGACCGTGTTAATGTGCCTCTGTTCTATATCCAAGTATATAACGTCAGACGAGGAGTCAAAAATTACTTTGCATTTTACAAAGTGTGACAACTGTCCTGGGGAATGCATTGAGTAGGCCTAAATGTGCTGAAGCGATTGAGAATCAAGAAATTAACTTCATTCTAAACAGTTACTAGAGATTTTTAAAGATTGAAAATTTTTAATTATTATATTTGGTAGTACGGTGAATAACCTGTGGTAGGGCGACTTTTCATTTTGTATTTATGACCACAGTGAAAGGTTGCTTACTCCCCAAATAAAACAAAATGCTCACATATAATGAAGAATGCTCACAATTTCTATATTGCTACTTACATAATTTGTGTATATATTTAATGTTGTTGAAAATCCCAAGTTTTGATTAAACATTTATACATGTATAAAGTTACAGAAAAAATGAAGAGACCACAGCACAATTATTTGTTTCACTCAATTCTCAGTGTATGGTTGTGCGTCTGTGAATAATATTTTCTTTTCCAAACTGCAGCCTGGTTCTTCCCTGTTTCTCATTAACGAAGGGTTTCTTCTTTCCTTCATGGGACCTCAGGTTCATTGTCCCTCTGTGGTTGGTGTCTCGTGCAGTTGGCACCTCGCGTTTGGCCTTGGTCATGGATATTCTGTTTTAGCCCCACTTCCTGTTTCCTGGGTCCCACTTCCTGTTTACTGGGACCCACTTCCTGTTTACTGGGACCCACTTCCTGTTTCTGCTTGTCCAGCTCCCTGCACTTCAAGCTGCCTCTCTCTGTACTTCAATCTGGCCTATTTTCCAGTCAGCGGCCCCAAGCCCCTTTGCTTACCTCTTTTCTACAGTGTGCTATCCATAGGTTTGTCCAAAGGAGGAAAATATCTCAGACTAAACCACAACAAAATGACGTCCACACCATCTGCAAGGCTCCAACAAGTATTGTTCGCAGCTTGTGTTTACTCTTTACTAAATGAAGCTTTTATTACAGTTTTCTACATTTTAAAATAATTATAAAGATATCACAACTATAAAATAACACATATAGAATTATGCACTCTGTGGGTTGGGACTCAGAAGGTTGCTGGTTCAAATCCCACAGTCAGCGGAATGATCCCACCATCAGGGCCTTGAGCAAGGCCCTTAACTCCAATTGCTCCAGGAACTGGCTGACCCTATCCTTTGTCCTCTAGGTCATTTTTCATGATGTGGCTTCCTGGGATGCCTTTCCAGCTGTCCTGAAGGAGGTCCCACATATATGCTGAGCTCTCATTGGCCACTTTTCCTTCACACTCTGGTCAACCTTCTCTGAAACCATTTTTAGTGTGTTATGCCAGGTCATGCGATGTGACATTTTATCACTCTCCTTTGTAGGCGTCTTGGCGTGTCCGAAATTTTGATTGGTACTGTATGCTTAGGCTGCTTTTAGTAAAGATGTGTGCAGTACTTTAGAGAAGTTTAATAAATTATTCGACCGAGAAAACTGATCATTCCGAAGTGTGAAGAAATATCACCGATTGCAACTGAATGTCTAGTATTGCTATCGATGCATTGCCAAGCCAGACAAATATGCAACAGCGAATTTCGACAGAGTGGGATAAATGTTCATGTATCACATTAAACATTTACATAACCCATCTGTTTTCATGTTCTTAATACACATTACACAGTAAGAGCTTTGCAGGTACACTAACTAAAGTGCAACCCTCCTTCCTACTTGCATTCTGTGCTTTAGATGACCTGGGCCAAGACCATTTGCTGTGAGTGTCTCCTAAATTGTGGCAAATCAAGATGGACGCCAGAGAAACATTCTGCTCAAAGGAAATGTTCGTATTGTTCTTCAGTGTCTTGATTATAAAATGTCATTTTGTTAGGTGCCTAAATGAGAAATCCTCTTGGGAAGAGAGAATTCGTTATGATAACACTACTTTACTTTATTGGTTCTGCATTATTGTTGGTTTCAACTTCTTTTATTTTGAAAAACCAATAAACTTTCGCACTCACGCGGTACGCGATTTGGCGTCGTGAGTGCTACGCCTGATTTAATCAATAGAGGGCGCCCGAGACACACCGTAAACTTCTCTTTGAGTTCGTCAGTGGCCGTCACTAATTTTTTAGATGTGGATTCTATTAGTATAAGTCTTAGGGAAATTTTGATAGTTCTACATAATTTTATATTATATTAAATAAATTTAATTACCATGTAAAATTTAAAGGATTACAAAACCTTTCAGGAGTTCTAGATGTTTAAATATAACCATTTTAATTAGCAAACCATTAGCATGATTGAATTCAATATATATAAATTCTAGCACGGGGAATTTATAAACCACAAATATGTCATCCATAGAATATAATTAACATGCATTAAATTGCTTTGAGAACATGGGATCACACTGAGGAGGCTTATCCGATCCCTGGAGCCTGCAGCCAATCACAGGCAGCCACAACGTACCTATAAATTCTGGGTGCAATAACGGAATGTCACCTTGATCCCTCCTACCTAATTTTCGATATTTAAGGGTCAAGTGTGGGCCCTCTGAATCTGGCGAGGTGCCGACACCCCTAGACGCCTCTGCGGGGAGCACAGGTCCTATGGCAGGGGGGACACTGTGCCTAGGTCAGCAGAGGGTTTACACAGCAGCACAGTCATGCACCACAGGCAATGCAGAGATCCTGATCAGCCCAACTGCATATCTCTGGACTGCGGGAGGCAACCAGATCACCTGGAGTGAACGAGTGCAACACTGGGAGAACGAGCAAACTCCACGTACAGAGCACAGGTGGGATTCAAACCCCCAGCCCAGTGGTGCGGTCATGCTGCTCACTGAGCCATCAAATGCCCTGCTAAGTTGCTACAGGTAAATTACTCGACTGTATATGGTTTCTGATTCATGCATGGGAGGTCTGGCGCTGCACTCCAATTTACTGGACATTTCCTTCCAACCCAGTTCCCACTTCTCACTGGGAACACAGAAACCAGTCAAGCAAATGTCAAACATGTTTGTCACTTAACTGGCTTGATTTGCCATTGAAATAATTGATAATGATTATTGGTACAGTGTCACACTGTGGTCCATGTGTTCCCGAACCGTACCGTTGTGCTTATTTATGACTAAACACTGTAATTCCGCAGAGCAACACCAAAGCAGATGGGCTGACATGTTTTATCTTCACAGGAATTTCAGCAATGAGCCGTTTTCACACACATAATGGCGTCAGCATAGGACAGGCATTCGTTATTGTGCCCTAGACTGGAGGTGGCCTGAGGGGGCACCCCCCCCTCCATTTGGCAGAATGCAGCAAGGGGGCCCAGGGTGACATTCTGTCAAGGGGCCCAGAATTCTTTGACATGCCTCTTTGGCCACCCACTAGGATCCCCTGGACCCTAATAGTAGACTTTAAAGGATGAACATTGGGGACTATAATTATTAACAAAAACAAAGTGTTAATTGTTAAAGTTGAACGGAGTAGTTACAAGTTTATATTATTAAATACAGTTTATTGATTATTTTATTTACATATATTGATATTATATCTGACTGGTGTGTGAGTGTGCCCTGTGATGGGCTGGCCCCTCATCCTGGGTTGTTCCCTGCCTCGTGCCCATTGCTTCCGGGATTGGCTCCGGATCCCCCGCGACCCAGTAGGATAAGCGCTTTTGGAAAATGGCTGGATATTATATCTACAATGTTTTTGAATAACATTTGAGGTTGGTTCAGAGAATCTGCCTTTTGCTACTTTGCGCAAGGCTAAGTAGAGTATATGGTCTTATCAAACGCGGAGATTCCTTTGCGCATGATCGGTTAACAGCGCCGCTAAGCGTGAAGACCCGCGCGCCTTCGGCGACCCCCTGCAATCTACAGGCGTGAACTCGCGGACGCTGAAGGCAAGTTTAAAGTTACCTCCTAATAGCGGGTCCCGCCCTGCTCGGGGGAGGTCGCCTCTGATTGGTCTGCCGCTATTCATTTGCATTGACGTCAGTAGAGGCTGTAGGTCAAGCCTTGCGGGGGCTTTTATTGGATCCGCGGCTGTCAAGCAGCACTGGAGAATTGGAGGGGCAGGGAAGGACCAGCGCAAGACGGCGTTTAGTAGCCGTGGGGCTTTGCATTTAGATTTAGATTATAAGTGACAGGCGAAACCTTGTTTATTTGCAAGCTGAAATAAAGTACGCAAAGCTTTTTTTTTATTTTCTAAACGATTGCATATTCCAGAGTTACTGTTAGTCCCGAGAATATTTAACTGTCTTCACATTTTTTGAGAGGAAATATCGTGGGCCTTTGATACTCATTACTTAGTTTAAACTTACTTTTCTAATTAGGTTTTTACATGTTAAAATCATTTTGGAAGGTTTTACGCAGATTATTATATTTTTCTAAAATTGTGTTTTTTTTTCCCTGACAGGTATATGGATATATTTCGGCAAGAAGCGTTTTGTTTGTGTCGAAGATTTTTCCAATTAGGACTTGCAAGAGTGTCAGTCTGTTTGGTGCACATTTCAGCCTGTTGATGATGGAAAAAACTCGAGAGGGGACAGGATCGGATCCTGTGTCCAGAAGTGAAGATAGTAGCATTAAATTTGTCCGATGGTAAACTGAAGATCTTTTGGGATAAAAAAAGATGTGTTTTTGGGCGGAAATAATTTCTGTGGCAAGCTTGGCCGAACAATGGATAAAGCAGTTGCACTCACTTTTCCTGCTATGATAGAGACTACTTCATTTGGAATGGAGGAAAAGTGTAAAGCTTTTGTTAATGGAGAGATGGGAGGATTACAATGAGGGGAACTCAGCGCAGGGGATACAGCGTAAGGAATTTAGTTGCCAAACTAGATTTGCCTCTAGACGTATGTTTTTGCAAGAGAATCGTGCGTTTGCAAAGCATATGTCATTTATTTATTAAGAGGCGCCTGAAAGAAATCGGTTTCCTAGTTGGTTGGTGGGGAAAGACATTATTTACAGTCTCTGTGGGGGAAATTGGTGAATTAAAGGAAGAATAAAACCTTATCAGGGCAGAGCTAGGGAATCCTCGGAGGAGGGAGGGGGACACGAAGAAGCGAGAAGGATCTGGCCGCAGTGTGGTGAAAGCATGGGCTGCGCCTCCAGCATCCATATATCGGATAGGGTGGTGTATCACAGCGGAAAAGAGGCGGAGGATTCGCACCCGCCGCCGCCGCAGCAGCCCAGTGCCGCCTTACAGGCGCGGCAGCAGAGAAACTCCGCCGTCGGCTCCTCCGCTAAAGCCGCCGCCTGGAAGGTGAGTGTCATCCACCGCAGCGGCTCCCCGACTCCGATGCGCCCGTCGTGCCGCCGATGGGGGCATCCTGTTTTATCCGAGTGCGGCGCAGAGGGCAAGGCGAAGTCCGGACGTAGCCGCTTCACCGTCGCCTCTGGCCAAATCATCCGGTCTCCGGCGGATCTTGGAGGTGGATGTGATCTCACGCTTTCTTGGAGAGAGTCCTCCCTGAACGGTGCATGTGGGGAATAAGTTTTGTAGCTTGTGGCTGTACTTCAGCAGCGACATGGCAATAAGCCCAGCTGTGCGGCAGCCCTTTCCTCTCCATCTCCTCTCCATCTCCCCTCTCTTTGGGCTTCACGGACTCATAAATCCTCATCCCATACAACCTGAAAACGGGAGTGTCAGTACTTGCACTTTTGGAAGGGCATCACTGGAAGCCGTACATGCTATGCCTTATGAAATGGCAAACGGTGGCCTTCGCTGTCATTATGCTGCTGCGTGCGATTTGCTTTTGCGTCGATGTGCTTCACGCTGTTCAATGTAACTGCGAATGTGCCGTACTGTTCAATGGGGGTACTGGTCCAAGTGGGTCAGTTAGTGAGGAGTCTCATTGGTGTAAAGGGTTGTTTTGTTGCACAGGTAGGAAATCGTATGTGCTAGATGTGCACTTCGTAAGACTGGCAGTGGAGATGTAAGCAGATATCTGTCCACACTGGAACTGGTTCCTGGTTTATTTGTACTGTTTGCTCAAACCCTTCATTCTTGATCTCCTGCTTGGTTTGTATGCAAAGTTGAGGCAGCCCTATATTTATTTAAGAAGAATCAGTCTTAATTGCAGTTTATATTCAGACACAGTCTTGAGTGTGCTCACTTGTGCTCCTTTAGTGCATGTTTCTCTTTATCCCCTCCCCTGGGTACGTTTCCCCCCTTGGGCTGGGTGAACACTGGCTGGTTCTGTTAGGTCACAGTGCGTACAACCGACGCACTTTGTCATGGAGAGAGGACAGTGTCACTGGCTCTGCTGTGCTGTTTGGCACATGTAGGAAGAGAAGTCCCAACACACACCCTCCTAATGTTTTTTTGCCAATTTTATTCAGCTCGATTTTCCATTTTCAACTTTGGTCCAGCAACCTGACTATTTTAAGCACAAAGAAGCGGTTAAATCTCTGTGGACCCCACCCCTTAGACTGTCATAGTTTTTAAAAAATATTTGTTACATGCCCTGTTACTCTTCTGGTTTTTTGCCAGCGGGTAATTTCCTGCTCGTTTAAGGATGTCGTGAAAGCATGGGAACACACTGAAGGACCCCGCTACTCCACAGTGGGCTGGAATAATGAGCCTTTAAGTGCTTTGTTGCCTGTGAAAGGCATCCATCACACACCTCGATTCCCAGGTAGTCAGACAGGGTGCCTGCACTTCACTGCGTGGCAGAATTGGCGTGTTTTGCCTGGGGGGGTAAATAAGAGGCCTCCGTGGTTCGGCTCATAGACGCTTCAGAGATGGGGTCTCTTGTTTGGGATGGTGATCTCGGTTTGAGTCTCGCCCTTCCTTCTATGATATGTGCTTAGCTGCAGTTGGGGAGCAGGTCTGCAGGATGTCATGGCACAGGGGGGTGATGTGGTGACAAACTGACCGTGGCGGTCGCGTCTCCTGGGATAGCGTCTCCCTGCGGCTCCCGGTTTTTCGGATCGCAATGGCGTTTCTATGAAACTGTAGTAAAAACCTCCCGTAAATCAGAATCGGGAGCAGGGCCGTGCTGTTAGACAGACCTTTTTGGCTTTTGGCAGGTGTTTGCTTCAGCTCCAGGTCGCTGACAGTCAGATCATTTTTGCGTTGATCTCTTTCATATGCTGACATGCTGCAGGGTAAAAATTATTGCTTACTTCAAGCCCAGTGCAGCTGGATTCTATTTAATTTACAACTTTCATAAACTTGTGTGATACTGCTGGTCAGTCTTAAAATCACTTCTGTAATATAGTCATAAAAGGGAAACATCACAATCTTCAGTTATTTACACTTGTTTTGCATGGAGCTGCTGTGCTCTGTGTCTAATTTGTCCTTGGGTGATGATGGAGAACTTCAGAGACACAAGAATGGCACCGTTACCCTTCGCTAGAGTCTCTTGCTGCTGCGTTTACAGCAGTAGGTAGCCCTTGGGCTCTTAGACAGTTTATCAAATGAGAGCCTTCAGCTTTTAGGAGCTCATGGTCTCGGGTCTCTTGTTGGCTGTTGCATTCTGCTGGTAGTGATGGTTACTTTAGCCGGGTGGCTCTTGTGGGATTGGGTGCAACAGGAGGTGTGTTCAGCCTGGAAGATCTGGTCAAGGAGACCATCTGGGCAACGGTATGTACAGAAGGTCTCTGTTGGCTACTTAGCAAACCTTCTTATAAAGTATGAGAGTACTTATGAAAGTATGAGTATATAAAGTTATGAGAGAATTCATCATTTTGAAGTTTTGATTGCATTACTGAGTGTGTCCAACAGGGGTGCCGCTAGGATCTAAACTTCTAAAGCAATGTTTCCCAATCCGGTCCTCGGGGACCCGCAGACAGTCTGGGAACTGGGAGGGAGCAAAAATGAGGACTCCTGGGAAGGAGCAAAAATGTGGACTGTGTGTGGGTCCCTGGGGAATGGGTTGGGAAGCGCGATCTAAAGACTTCTGGGGCTTAGCCCCAAGCCCCAATCTGTCTTCAAACTGAGAGCATGGTTGGATGGAGCCAAACGAATCATTCGGGGCTCGTTTGGATTTGTTTGGGCTTTCGGCTGCAGGTGCCCAAGGCTCGTGATGAGCCTGGTGTCCATCCCATTTTTTTATTTATTTTTTTGTTTGTTTTTTTGTTCTTGTTTTGGGGTTGGTCCAGTTCAGGCTCCCTCCTACAGGGGGAAGCACATTGTCCTTTGAGCATGAAGGGGAGTTTACTGTGAAGCAGTGTTTCTCAACCTGCTTCTCGGGGCCTGCAGACGCTCCACATTTTTGATGGGAGCTGGGATATAGCAAAAACGTAGACCGTCTGTGGGTCCCTGAGGACCGGGTTGGGAAACACTGCTGTAAAGGGAATGGGTATGGTTGTCTCCTGGTGGGGAGAAAAGGGGGGACAGGGGCTCTGCAGGGGACAGACCCTTTAGATGTCTGAACCATACTGACTGTTTTTGGCTGCCAAGATCATCAGAACTTTCTATTGGGTTTGTGTCCCCTATAGTTCCTTCTCTGCTCCTGTCTCCTGTCTCCTTTTAGGTCAGAGTCTCAAGCCAAATGTGTAGTTGCCGGGGGGGGGGGGGGATGTTGCGCCTGGGAAATGCTCACTTCTGTATTCAAGGGTTGCTGTGCGAGGGATTGCGGTCATTCTCGCCGTTGTGACTTATGGCCTTTACCGGAGCTCGTCCACGCAGAGTGTGCTTTTCAGTCCCATCTGGGGAACTTCCATCCTCCATCAGCTCATTTCATCATTTATTGGTTCGATCTCTAGCTGAGGTAATGCCTGCCATAAGACAGAGGGATTGCTGCTGCTTCTCCGGGCTGCAATGCTGGCAAGGAGCATTTTTTACTGGGTTGCCAGAGGCCACGCCGCCAAAACCCCTGGTAGCATCCGAGCTGAGCCGTTGCCTAGGACTTTTGGAGGGCAGCCGGGCAGAGGACCGAACCCTAAAGTCCCCCCCCCATAGCCTTGGCTGGGGGGTAGTCCGTCATGCCTGTGAGAGGGGCAGGGACAAAACGCAAGGCAGTGACTTGGACGCGAAGAGATGCATTCATTCATTTGGTGTGACGTGTCCTGCTTTGTGTGGGGGGGGGGGGGCTCCTGTTCAGAGCTGGTTGCTGAGTGCACCATGCCTCAGACAGAGAATTGTGCTTTGTGTTGTGCTTTGGGGAGCTGAGTTGCACCACTAAATATTCAGCTATTGAAATGTTTAACACTGCAAATGACTATACTGGATATATTATAAACGGGAGAATGATGGTACTGGGATGGGACATCCCTGCCTCCGGGGGGAGCCATCCCACTCATCGTTATCCCATCACCTCTTCTGCTGTCTTTCTTGTTGTGCAGCTAATGGGGTGCACCATCCTGCTGACCGTGAATCTGTCCTTTCATATATACCTTTTTTTAAAATGGTTCTTTCTAGGTATGTACACTGGGAGGTGTGTGGCTGTGACGTGAGCTGGGGGGGTGGGTCACGGAGCAGGGATGAGGCCTGGGGAGACCTGGGGAGGCTTGGGCCCCCGCATGCAAAGATTCCTCCCTGTGCCCTCTTACCATTTGTGGCATAGATCTGTGAAAAGAGCCCCTCTTGGGTGGATGGGAAGGGTGACCTAATTAGCTTAGTGCTGGAAGTGGTAGCGGGGGGGGTAATGAGAGGCGTGAGCCTTTGGCATGTTAATCTGGAAGATATGAAAGGCGATGCGAGGCTGCGAATCGATGGCGTAAACCGTTTAATAAGCAGATGACGATAAAGAGAGCTGGGCTTTCTGATGGTCTTATCTAGCGTCTTCATGCGTTTCAGAGGCTCGTGGTGTGACGGTGCCAGGAAGCCCGCTGGGCATCTTCTCCCTCCCCAGCTCCCTCGTGACGTAAGAGACTTTTTTTCGGTGAGAGTCACGGCCTTGGCGCTGAGGTTATTTAAGGTTATTTGGTCATGTGGCCTTCGGGGAGCGAAGGCTCCAATTGTGAACGTTACGCCGCACATGTGTTGACGTGCGTTAGCATATCAAACCTTCTCCTGTTTCTGTAGGTTTCTGTCAACAGCCGTAACAGTTAACTGTGTCAATAGTTGATTTGCACATACGTATTCGGGGAGTAGGCTGTTGTTTGTGGCTTAAGAATCAGTTGTGATTTTATTTATTTTTTATTTTTTTCTTGATATGAATGGGGTTTAGTTGTTCGTTTTCACTAGTATTGGACTTTTGAATTGAGCAGTGGTGTTATTTACAACAAGAGGAGTTGCGCTGTTTTGACCTGGCGGGCCTGATATTTTCCAGCCATGTGACGCTTCGCACCTGCGTTTCTACTCCTGCTGTTACCCCGAGACCCCTGCCCCCTGCCCCCCCCCCCCCCCCGTACTTCTAAATCCTGAACCTGCAAATACACAAGTCTGAAAAGGTTGGTTCAACTTTGGGATCGGATGCTGAGTTATTTGGTTACAGGCGCAGAGAGAGAATTCTTCATCCAAAGCTGTTTTGTTTCCAGTCCATGGCTGTGCATGTCCGTAATTATCACCTCTGCAGGATAAAAACGTGCTCGACAGCTGGTTACAGGCTGATAACCAGGCAGCTTTAGGGACATTGGCGGCTCTGTGGCCAAGGACTCTTCCAGCAGCATGTGTGGACAAAAGGTCACAGATGACTGGAGGCAGGTGGGAGGGGCTCTTCTGGGCTCCGCCCTCTCGCCTGGGCTCCGCCCTCTCGCCTGGCAAGACCAGTATGGTGGTATGTAGGGCCCTGACGTACAGCCTACCACATTCCAGGTGCTCCACAGACTGTGAGCATGACGTGAGCAGACTGAGGACAGATGGGATCAGAGGTTAGTTCTCTTGTTCTCATTTTAGGTTTTTTATACACGGCAGCAGAGAGAAGCTACCGTTTTTAAGAAGCATGAAACAAATGAGCTACTTGCACATTTCCTGGATTTTTCAGAATCATTACATTTATTTTGTTATTCAACCATACGTCTGGCACAACTGGAACCCTTTAAAAGAAAATCAGTCTTCCATAATGATTAAAACGCGAATATTTTAATTCCCTGCATTACCCACTGTGCTTGCCATTAGTATCTGATGGTCGTTTGAAATTGCATCCGTGACGAGTGTTACGCCTTGCCCTGAAACAGCTGGGCCTGACCTCCTCAGTTGGTTTTGAGTGCTGGAGAACATGACCTCCTTTCAGGCTGGAAAGGGAAACGATGTTACCCAGGTGACCAGTGTGCAGAGTGAGGTCTGTGGTGGTGTCCATTTGTGGGATGGAAGTCTAATGTCCAGTAAGTTGGCTGTAGATGTGGCACAGGAGCAGCAGAACCTCAGGACCGTCGACGGCGTAACTGAGAGAAGCTGTGGATGGCAGGTTTAAAGCATGAAAATTGCTGCAAGTCGATGGTTTCTAAGGGTTGGGCTGGTATGAAGCTCTTTGCTGGTTGATCTATACAGATGGGGCTGGATGCACTGTGCTGGTACCACGTTACTTGCCTTATTGGCAGCTGCTAAACCTGCACGACTCTTCGTAGGGCCATGGGGAGAAGTCAGGCCAGCTTTCACTGCCTCTTAGGAGGATCTGTCATGTGGTGTCGCTGGTATCTGCTTGGGATGGGCTGTATCTCACCTTCTGGCATGTGTGTGCAGCAACATGCGCAAAATGCCCCTTCAGATTCCTCTGATAAGCGCAATATTTTGAGAGTCGCTGCAGGGCACCGCCCCTTCAAGAACAGGGGTGAAGTAGCAGACAGATCAGTCTGATTTGTTTGGGTTGACATCGGTGTGCTTGCGAGAGAGATTGGAAGCTGGACCGCAGAAGTGCACTGTTGCATACTTCCCTCTGTTTGTGAAAGTTCATTCTGATTGTGATATGAATGACAGAAAGTAGTAGATGTATGTAATTTATCTGTGTTACAGAACCCAAGCTGACGTGAGTGGCTATTAACAAACTGTTCCTGAACTTTGATGGTAATTTACTGCCGTGTTGTAAGCCTGTGTATTACCCATCATGCAGTGCGAAGCAAGCGAAGCCCTTTGGGAGAGCAGCAGTCTGTCCGTCTGTCTCATTCAAGGTTTCGAAAACCAGAACGTGTCCAACACTGACACCACGATATTGTCAGGGACACAATCTGATCACATGACCCAGAACATATTGCTTGTGAGCTGACTCCACCTTCTCACAGTAGCTGTCTGCTCACAAGAGTGGACAATGTTTTTAAATTCAACCTTTTTTTTTGTCAGAGTCTGCATTTTTCCTGATTCATTTGTTGTTGCCTTCACCAAATCCGTGGTTGTCTTCAAAGTGTCATTAGGAGCCTAATGCCAAATCCCCAACTCGGTGGAAAGACTGAATCTTTTTGATCTGAACTAGTCAGCGCTGCTGACTTTGGTGAGCTGGCTGGCGTGAGATATTCAATTAGAGTCAAGTCTTCATTCACATACACACACATTTACATGTATGTAGCAGTTTTATTACCTTTTAAACAGCCTGTAGGGTTTGCAAACTACCCCAGTACTTTTGTTGTAGCAAATTTTAGGTTTATAATGAAATAATATAGATTTGCCATAAGATTTCTTGCGTGAGTGTGAGAGTCTGAGAGTGTGAACGTCACTCCAGATGCGTGAGAGTTGGCAGCTCTAGTCTCCAGCTGGTTTCGCTCTTGGTTGATCTTGCCCATGTCTCTCAGGATTGTGTACTCTTGGCTCATATCCCCTTTGGTAACTTTTATGATGTACATATGTATGTGTGCTTAGTTAGGTTAAGTACCAGTTAAAAAAACCCACTGGATAAGTATCTAAGAATGGATGGTCGATATTTAAGGCTTCCCATGACAGTCTGTGGTCACTAATGGTAAGAAAGCGCAGATTTAATTCTGTTTTGGGAATCTTCCTCATATCCGGTGGTTTGTCTGCTGCATATGTGGTGTCTGTGTGTAATCTGTCACTGGCGCCGTTTATCTGCTGAAGTTGGGGAGAAAGGACGGGTGGCTCAAGGTCGACGTGTTCCCATGATGCCGTGCTGTCGGCGTGCTTATCGTTCTGGTGTCTCAGGTCAGTGATGGACAGGGCAGGTGTCTTTCTGGGCCGTTGTTCTCAGAGGGTCTACGTGGGCTTTGTGTGGTGCAAAAATTCCTATGATTTTTTTTTTTTTTTTTTTTTTCTCCCTGCTCTGAGGGCTTCATAAAACCAAATACCAAGTCAAGGATCACCTTTGAACTTCAGACTGAAATTGGATAACATGTTGGAAGAGACGCTATAAATGGAAGCTGTATTGACAGTTGGGGATATGAAAGGCTTGTCGAGGCACATTTTTGTTTGTGAGCTGGGCATGCTGGGAAAGTTGTGGGCTTGGGGCTTTGGGTAACTTCCTGCTGGACCTCTGACATCATGCCTGTGTCCCTCTCCCCCCCCTGTCACATCTAGTGACACATCTAGTACTAAACGCCTCTCTGAAGAATAGCATTGTCATAACAGAGTGTCCGCCACAGCTATTAAAAGCATGTACGGCCTGCAGTTTGGCTACGAGCTGAAGCGCTGTCGATCTCCCATACTGCCTCTTGGCTTGGCTCAAAGGGCAGTTGCTGGCACAGGGGGACGTCACCTGAGGCTGGGAACGGAAACCATTCCTCATCCCCAAACAAGACCATTTGGACCATTCCATCGATTGTACGCATCTTCTAACTGGTCCCCCCAACCTGCTCCTCAAGTCATTGCACGAGTCCCTGGAGGTCGGGGAGCTCCAAGCTGGCTTCCTGTCCTGGTCAGCACCCAAAGCGAGATCTTCAGTTTGGCGATTATTGCTGCGGTGATTGACTTATTTAGTGTGGATGACTGAATAGTATGTGCTGTTGGTAAGGTTTCAGTGGGGCCAGCTTTTGCTCTTTGATGATCACTGGCTTTGCAGATGATCGCAGCTGCCGCCTGAGAATCACGACAGCGCTGAACTCTGCTGGCTGTCCCCTGGCCCCTCCCTCCTAAGCCCCTCCCTCCTAAGCCCCTCCCTCCTAAGCCCCTCCCCATTTCTAATCCACAGTAGTCTGTAGTTCTACAGTAGTTCTTTTCTGGGTTTTGATGTCTCCCATCCTGTAGATGCTTGTTTCAAGATAGACCATGACTGTTAATAAAATGATGCATAAACTGTGGTAAGCCATTTATCTGAATTTTTTTCATTGTATTTTTAGGCTTTTTTTTAAGCCAGTTAGCTTGCTGTGGACCTGCTTTGGAATTTATTATTTTTTTTTCTAATGCAGCTTTATGGTGTTGTATGTGAAGGTTTCTGGGTCTTCCCAGCACTGCCCACCCCTCCCTGCGGTCACCGCGGTCACTGTGGCCACTGGCAGGAAGCCGCTGACCCTGTCCGTCTGGGCGCCCCGAACAATGTCATCGCGTTTCCTGTTTTTCACGGGGGTGGAAGGCCGCTCTCTCAGCTTGTGTGGATGACTTTGTGGTCCCTCGGATCCACGGGGCCGGATGCGTCCGGCAGACAGGAAGTGACAGGCGGTCGTGCCGAGTAAAGGCTGCACTGGCCCACGGCCGCATCTGTCGCATGGCATTCGGGGAAACGCAAGGCTCGGTGCAGCCCGTTCGAACTGGGGTGTAGGGACCAGCTTGCCAGGAGGTTTCCTGGGTCGAGGTTAAAATCGGCCGTGTTGAATGCGAGCACAGATACCAGGAGGTGTAACTGTTGTCTCTGGTTGTAGGTGCTGTTACTGTGCTGTATTGGCCTGTTCAGAGGGCCGCCGGCTTCCTGGAGCTGTTTGTTTTCACAGATTAGATAAAGTCAGGAAATGCGCAGTGAGGTCGCTCTTTAGACCGCAGCCTTGTGTTATATGCAGGCCACTTTTGATGCAGGCTCCTAATTACATCATAATGATCTTTACGAGCTCTATAAACCTGTGTGCTTGTGAGTGCCTGTCACTGTTCTCCACCCTGCCGCTGTCCGCTCCAGGTTTTGTGCATGCTGAAGGTCTTCTGCATCTCCACCCACTACTGGTCTGCGTTTTTTTTCCTTCTTTCCCATCCATTTGCCATGTATATCTACAGGCTCTAAGTCTAATCTAATATATCAATAAATATTTAAATACACCTACGCATAGGTGGTGTATTCGTCGTCTGAGTAAGCCTCGCGATATCGATAGTATTGTTCCTTGTGATGTTTCTGAAAGTGCCTGATTAGATTTGTTGCATTGAATGACTCTCTGTCGCCACCTTTCTCTCGAAAGTACGGCTCTGCAAACATCACAAACATCACATCTTTTCGATATAAAGAATTTCCGGACAGCTGACATCTTGACAGTTTCTATTTTCTGCCCACGTGCCTCAGGATCACTGCAGTGTGTGACGGATCCTTACGATCTGCTGTCGCTGATGTACATAAGGCAGACGTGGGAGGTGGAATAGATTGGGTTTTTGGTTCTGCCTGGTGGTAACTGGTACCGATCAATTAAATGATGCCTGGATCGGCCAAGATTCTGGTTGTTATTGGTTTGGGTCTCTAGCAGGAGTCAGTTTTGGGGGCAGGTCCCCATTGGTACGTTTCTCCAACTGGCGGACGGAAGCAAATTTTCTAGGGTGGTTCACCCTTTGCCGTTTTCCGTTTTCTAGCCATGCATCTGTCCATCAACTGCGTTTTCAGTACAGCGTCACAGGAAATGATCAAAATGTACCGCAGTGTGCTTTAAGTGTAACTGTAGCGTGACTGTCATGCACGGCCCTCTCTGCTGTAGGCACCTAAGGGTTACGTCACGGGTGAAAATGCAGCCAGACTGGATAGCTTGACACGCTGCTCTGCACATCTGCTCCGCACTTCGCTGTTTACCGACTTATCTCTGCGAATCTTCCCAGGGCCTGTCGCCCTGCGACTTTCCCAGCTGACGCTCTCTGCACCCGTTGACTCTTCTCAAGCTCAAGCTCTCTACGTGAATGGGGGGGGGGGGGGGAATGTGATCCGACCGGATGGCTCTGCTGCTCCAAACTGCCACGCTTGCTCTTATCCTCTCAGATGATGGACCGCTGAAATCAGGAAGCCTGCTGTGCCCCCCACCCTTCTTAAGAAGCCTTTAGCCACCTGCCGCGAAGTGACCAGGCAACACTTTTTAGGGTCAGATTGGCGCTGCTCTGTCCTGTTTTCCATCGTCATGGTGATGACAACAACGAGAATAAACATCACATAAAATCGCTTGTTATGATTCCCCCATCCCCACATAAGGTGCCCCCCTCCCTGTCAGATATCAGCCCGCAGCATTTGTACTTCCATGTGACCTGCTCTCACGTGTGCAGTTTGTTTACGGAGAGGAGGAGGAGGAGGAGGAGGAATTCCGCAGGGACGGCCGTCCGCTGAGGGCCCGGGTTGCTATGGATACTAAGCCCTTGTAGTAAGGAAGGAGGGTTGAAGTTTGTTTTGAAGAAGTTTGCTGTCTGAGGATTGATAGGCTGGATGCAAAGGAACAGTGAACATCTATGCTGAAGCCTGATTTTTTTTTTTTTTTGTAACCTGTTTTTAAGGCTCGTCTAAATCATCTGGGTTTCATTATTGTTTGTTTTCCTCTGTTTTTCAGAACAGAGTCAAGGAGATTCAGTTTGGACCAATGAAGCTCTATCAAGATCAGCTTCAGGTAGAACGTCTTTCATTAAAGCCATATTTTAACGTTCCCTCAGATTACCTTCAAATGCACAGATCTCGGGCGCCAGCCCCTCCGCTGGGCCCCTCCGCTGGGCCCCTCCATCGGGCCCCTACGTCCGGGTTGCCTTGCCATGTTGGTCACTAGTCTTGCGCTCTGGTGTCCCGTGTGCATTTGATCATTCCCCCCATCACCAAACTCGCTCTGTTCTCTCCCAGGCATTTTGTTCTATAACATCTTAATCTCTGACTTCAGGCAGATGGCTCAGTGCTAATTTCCAGAAAAAGTTCTATGTTTAGCTTTTTTTTTTGGGGGGGGGGGGGATTCCCTGTCGTCATGACTCCTCTTGATTCCTGTAGCGCAGATGTTTGCCGTATAATGGATCATTGAAAATCACAATAAGCTCTCTTCGCTGTAAGATAGCAGCACACAGTTGGCCCTTTAAAATAACTCCATAAATGCGTGCATTGTGTGAGATGTAGTGTTTCCATGGCAATGCCGCTAAACAGAAAATGCTTCGATCACGCCACTAGGAGAGTTGCGTCTTGTACGTATCACATGGGGGTGTGGGGGGGGGGGGGCTGGTGACTGATGAGTGGGGGATGCCCTGAGGGGATGGGTGCCCAGCCTCTCTCTGCACAGAGAATGAGAGAATGCAGCCTGTGTATCTGGCCTCTGATCTAGACCCATGACAAACTCATTGTCACCATGCACGTTTGACACGTATGGTTTGACACGCGGGGGTTGGGGGGGGGGGTGGGCAGGCCTTCATCGGTGTGTCATGCAAGAACACCCAGGGTATGATGCCGCCTGGCACCTTGCTCAAGATCTCGGTGGTGAGAGACGTGAGGTCTGGAGCCCGTAAAGGTGAAGGTGGTGAGACAGGAGTGAGCTTCACCTTCTGGGCTCCGGGCCGCCGTCTTGCGCACGGAGGCCGACATTCACGACCCGTTTGAGGTCTCTTAGGCCAGGTGTCTTATGGCTCATGGCAGTTTGCTCACTGCTGCAGTTTTGTTTTGGCCCGGACAGATCATAGGGTAGAGTTGTGCTGCTGGAACCATGTGACTATACACTGCTGCTGATGCTGGGGGGCAGGTCGTAGTCCCCGAGCCTGTTCCCTTCATTGATTGGTGTGTTTGGGACCATGTGACTGCGCTCTGCTGCTGATACCAGGGGGTGGCGCTATGGTCCCTGAGCCAATTTCTCCTTAATTATTGGTGCGTTTGAGCAGCCGGGCACTGAGGAGAGCAGGGAGGGCCAGACGCCTCCCCCCCCCCCCCCCCCCCCCCCCCAAAGCCTTTCGAAAGCACACGGACTGACCGGCCACTCCCGTCCCAGGTCATGTGGTGTTCGCCAAGGACAACGGGCAATGCGGCGGTTTCCTGCGGGCCTGCGAGAGGGCAGGCTTCAGGTGCAGCGTGGCCAGGACGCCCGAGGTCGCACTGCAGCTCTTCCTGGAGACGCAGCCCGACATCGTGATCGTGGACCGCAGGCATGGCCGACACCTTGACGCTGACGCCGTGTGCCGGTGGGTTCCTGCGTCCAGGAGTATCACGCATCACGCCCCACCTTTAATCCGCTGACTGTCGCGGCATCCTGCGGGCTGAGGGTCTCTGGAACCCGGTTTGGGCCTGCCTGCTCTGCTATGTTCTTGTTTTTCCAGAACTTTTTAATTTTAATGCGTATTTACCCAGTACTTCTGTGCTGTTGTTAAGCCCCCCATAAAGATGTACCTCAGTGCTCTGGCCTGGCTGTTATCTGCGAGCTGAGTGATCCGTCAGCCTAGCTTCCACCACCGTGTGGCGCTAAATAGCTCCCTTCGTTTCACCCGTAGGTCGATTCGCGCTGTGAAGTCCTCGGAGAGCACAGTCATGGTTGCCGTGGTGAAGAGGTAGGGGGGACAGCCCTGCGGAGTGGCTGTGTGGGTCCATACGGTGCGCGTGCGAGTGGAGTGCAGCTTGTACTGTGTTCAGAGGTCACATGTTTACCTTATGAAGTGTGTATGTGGGAAATTAGGGCTGGGGACCAGAAGACTCTTGTAATTTAATTCCTTAAACCTGAATGTTACCATCCCGTAACACACCGACTCATCCAGGGATTTTCTGAGATGCTGGGAAGCCCCCAGATGAGGGTGCTGGTGAGCTGGATTATCGATTAGTGATTCTTTCTTTTTCTTCTTTAAAGGCCAGACCGAGAGCAAGCCTCTGTGATGCCACTGATTGCTGCTGGATTCAACAGGGTAACTTGCCCCAGGGAGGGGGCAGGGGGTGGTCTGTGGGGGGGGGGGGGGGCAGTTCTCACTCAAGCCTGCCTTGTGGTCACATGACATAAGGACAGCTGAAAGCAAGATGTGGCTGTTGAAACGCAGAGAGGAGCTCCTGCTCCGCTGGCCCCCTCCCGGCTCCGCTGGCCCCCTCCCTGCTCCGCTGGCCCCCTCCCTGCTCCGCTGGCCCCCTCCCGGCTTCGCTGGCCCCCTCCCTGCTCCGCTGGCCCCCTCCCTGCTCCGCTGGCCCCCTCCCTGCTCCGCTGGCCCCCTCCCGGCTCCGCTGGCCCGCTCCCGGCTCCGCTGGCCCCCTCCCGGCTCCGCTGGCCCCCTCCCGGCTCCGCTGGCCCCCTCCCGGCTCCGCTGGCCCCCTCCCTGCTCCGCTGGCCCCCTCCCTGCTCCGCTGGCCCCCTCCCGGCTCCGCTGGCCCCCTCCCGGCTTCGCTGGCCCCCTCCCTGCTCCGCTGGCCCCCTCCCTGCTCCGCTGGCCCCCTCCCTGCTCCGCTGGCCCCCTCCCGGCTCCGCTGGCCCGCTCCCGGCTCCGCTGGCCCCCTCCCGGCTCCGCTGGCCCCCTCCCAGCTCCGCTGGCCCGCTCCCTGCTTCACTGGCCTGCCCGTGTTGGCCGTCATGGCTGAAACACGTATAGCGAAACCCCGAAGTAGGCAGCTAATGGGGAATGGGGGCGAATATTCTGCGTCCGAATGGCAAGTCCTGATGTCGCCCCCTGCAGAGCTACGTGGAGAACCCCAGCGTCATGAGCTGCTACAACGAGCTGATCCAGCTAGAGCACGGCGAGGTTCAGGCGCAGTTCCGGCTCAGGTAAGGCAGGGGGCGCCAGAGCGCGGCAGGCTGCTGAGTGAGAGTGCCCCAGAGCATGGGGACCTTGGTTAATCACTCTGGACTTTCATCTGTCGTTTCTCTCAGCTCCTCTTGGACACGCGGCCTGTTTTTAGTTTCCATGGTCGCTGTTCCCCAGTGTGGTGGTTTGTCTGTCTGGGAAGGAATTCCAGACACCATTTGTGGTTCCTTTGTGTTGTAATTATGTACATTGGCTCAGGATGGCGGTCGCTGGGCTCGGTGCCCTTTTCCGCCGATACCGTGGGGAACGCGCTCACCCGTGCCCACGAAGGGTGGGAAGGCGTGGGAAAAGGCCAGCCTCTCAGCAGGCTGAACCCCGGAGCGTCCACACAGCTCTGGGGAAGGGGAGTATTTACTGGTTACCTGCCAGTATGCAGTTGTTCTCATTTTAAGATATTTCCCATCTTGTGGTCCCTAGAGCATGCAGTGCCATCTTCACCGCGATGGAGCAGAGTGAAGAGGCCATTGAGATCACCAATGAAGACAAAGTGATTCAGGTGAAGGGCTTACTGTAGGTGGCTGGATGCATGGATGAATGGATAGATATATATGCATGATACATACATTATATGGACAAAAGTATCGGGACACCTGGCCATTACACCTACAGGAACTTTTATGACATCCCATTATAAATCCATAGGCATCAGTACAGGGTTGGTCCTCCCTTTGCATTTATAACAGCTGCCACTCTTCTTGGGAGGTTTTCTACAAGATTGTAGACTGTGTCTGTGGGAATTCTTACACATTCAGCCAGAAGAGCATTTGTGAGGTCAGGCACTGATATTGGACATGAAGGCCTGGCTCACAGTCTCCATTCTAGTTCATCCCAGATGTGTTTGATGGGGCTGAGGTCTGGGCTCTGTGTGGGCCAATCAAGTTCTTCCACACTAAACTCAACCAATCATGTCTTTATGAACCTTGCATTGTGCACTGGGACACAGTCGTGCTGGAACAGAAAGGACCTTCCGCAAACCGTTCCCACAAAGTTGGAAGCATAGAATTGTCCAAAATGTCTTGGTATCCTGAAGCAATAAGAGTTCCCATCACTGGAACTAAGGGGCCTAGCCCAACCCCTGAAAAACGACACCATTATTCCTCTTCCACCAGACATTACAGTTTGCACACTGCAGTCAGGCAGGTAACGTTCTCCTGGCATCTGCCAAACCACACTCGTCCATCAGACTGCCAGAGAAGCGTGATTCCTCACTCCACAGAACACGTTTCCACTGCTCCAGAGCCCAGTGGCGGCGTGCTTTACACCACTCCATCTGACGCTTGGTATTTCGCATGGTTTAATTCACTTTGCTCTTCAGAACGACCCATTCTTTCACAGATCTTTGTAAACCTGACTGCATGGCTAGGCATTTTATACACTATTGGCAATGGGCCTGAATGAAACACCTAAATTCAATGATTAGGAGCTGTGTCACAATACTTTTGTACATGTAGTGTGTATATGTTTTCGTGATGTTATTTGGGGTGTGACTCCCGCCTTGGTGTGCGAAGGGCTTCTGAGTGGTTGTCATGGCGTTGAACTAGTAATCTGCCGCCACACAGTACGTAAACCCCGCCTACGAGGCCATGATGGGGTACCAGCAGGGGGAGCTGTTGGGGAAGGAGGTGATGGAGGCGCCTGAAAGTGAGAGCAAGCCCGACCTCCTGGAGACCATAAACTCCTACATCCAGAAAGGAAAGGTGAGCGTGGAGGTTTGACAGCCTCCCCCATAGGGGGAGCCGATGAGTCGTATGGGAGCTTTACATGCCGATTGCGGCAGCTATGTGGCGAAATACGGCGGCAGAGCTTTTATCGCGTGACCGGTCTGACTTTGAAGGGCTGCCTGGCTGCTCTCCTGTTTGTCTTTCGCGAGAGCCCTTGAGATCGTTTGGGGTTCAGCCCAGTCTGGCTGTCTGTCCCTGTCTGGAGGGCCTCTGGGCTCCCTGTGTTGGCCACTAGGGGAAGCAGTGGGATGGAAACGGGTCACCGTGGGGACCTGGGAATGGACATCCTTTAAAAGTGCCTGCCTGCCCAAATGGCCCCTCTTCACAGCAAACAAAGGTGACGGGCAGACAGAGGAACAGTGTGAGAGCACATTTGAACTTGGTGGGGAGGGGGGACCTTCAGACATGACAAATCGGCTGACGGGGACCCTCTTAAATATAGAAGCAGCGTTGTCCGCGGGGAGGGGATGGCTGGGCGCGACCGTCCTTGTGCCGGCCCGGCCCGTCCTCACCGGCCCGTCTGCCCTCCGTCCTTGCAGGAGTGGCAGGGTGTTTATTACACCAAGAAGAAGAACGGGGACAGCGTGCAGCAGGACGTGCGGATCACGCCGGTGACCGGGCAGGGCGGGTGAGTGCTCCGGCATGGCGGGGTCTTCTGTGGCGTGATGCTTCTGCTGTCATCCTCACCCTCTGTCTGAGTCTCTTCTGTTTAATGTTACAGGAAAATCAAGCACTTTGTTTCCATTAACCGGCCATTAAATGACAATAAGGTAAGAGGACAGGCTTGCATGTAATAACTGAATGAGAGGAGTGATGCATGCTGTAAACGTCCATCTCGGTAGCCTGTAATGGGAGCCTTCCACCCGGCGAGCCTCTGATAAATGGTCCTAGGGTAGCAGCAGCAACCCAAATCGGCTGATGTAAATATCTCTTTTTTTTCTCCTGAACTATCTGCAGTGGCAGTTAGTACGATGGACACTGGACAGTGTTACACACCACAGGTTTTTTCCACTATTTTGTTTAATTCATAAACTGCAGATTTAGTTTTGTAAGTCAAACAAAACAAGTTTCCTTTATAACAAGAGTGTATTCATGACAGTGCATGTCCGACACCCTATTAACAGGTTGTGTGGTGATGTTATAGTCAAATTCAATGCTGTCCTTTACCTTTAAATGCACTAGTTAACTGTTTCATGCAGTGAGACAAAGCTGCATGTAATGCCTCAATTTCCCTGCTGTTATAGTTGCTAGAGGAGGCTACTTTGTCGGAATCAAAGCTATGATTCTTGCTAAGAAAAGTACTCAGATGGTGAACATTTTGAAATTTGCTAGCAAAGAATAGTGAGTATATTTTTAGTAAATGTTAAGTAACATGAGGGCGGCATAGTGGTGCAGTGGTTAGCACTGTTGCCTCACACCTCTGAGACCCGGGTTCGAGTCTCCGCCTGGGTTACATGTGTGCGGAGTTTGCCATGTTCTCCCCATGTCGTCGTGGGGTTTCCTCCAGGTACTCCGGTTTCCCCCCATAGTCCAAAACATGCTGAGGCTAAATGGAGTTGCTAAATTGCCCGTAGGTGTGCATGTGTGAGTGCATGGTGTGTGAGTGTGCCCTGCGATGGGCTGGCCCCCCATCCTGGGTTGTTCCCAGCCTCGTGCCCATTGCTTCCAGGATAGGCTCCGGACCCCCCGCGACCCAGTAGGATAAGCGGTTTGGAAAATGGATGGATGGATGTTAAATAACATGCAAATGTAGAAAATCTTTGTGTGTGCATATACTTGTGGCTGGTAGTGTACATGTGAGGTCTGTCTGTCCATCCATCCATCCATCTATGTTTGGTCCTCTTCAGATCACACATGCTAACACACATCTCGAGCTGGCAGTTCACACATCATTGGACTGCAGGAGGAAACCTACACAACATGGGGAGAACATGTGAGCTGTACACAGAGCAGGGGATGTGGTGGGGCAGGTGTGACGGTGTTACCCCCCTGTGTCGTAATGTGGGGCGTATTTTGGGCAAGACGCCTGGGGCAGTGCGTGCCTCAGTCTCGCACCGAGCCTCCAGCACACGAAAGAGCACAGCCTGACAGCCGAAGGTGGTGTTTTCTGCTGGGGGGCACCTGGCTGGATGTCTCTTCACAGGGCACTCAGGGAGCTTTTCCTTGGATGTACCGGAGCGTGGAATGTGTGACGAGCTCTGTTCCTTTCCGCTTCAGATGGATACGTGTGGGGGCCGCGTCCCAGCCGAATCCCAAACAGGTAGGACACAGGTGGCTTCCCAGGCCTTTGGTATGAATGCGGCGCCCCAACGAGCTCACTAAAGGGCACACTTAATTGCACACTAATGAGCACTGCGGTGAGCACACTAACCAGTACCCTAATGTCATGAAAACGTGACATTTCACACACATTACAGACATCCAGTGCAGCAAGCACAAAGATTGGAGGAAAGGCTCGCTCGATGTCAGGTCCACCACCTCCCGGGGAAGTGAGGGTAAGCTGGTTGCCCCACCTGTCCATCTCCCCCTAAGCTTGTCACTGTCATGTCCAACGCTTCAGCAGAAGCTCCTTCCTCATTTCACTGCTGATGGCAGTTTTCTTTGCTGCAGGCAGCTCGCAGAAACGGCACTCCTCTATGACCCGGATTCACTCCATGACCATCGAGGCCCCCATTACCAAGGTGGGTTTCCGGGGGACTCCGCAGGTCCCGGCCTTGGGCCATGAGGGTCGCAGCCTGGACGTGACCCAGAGATACCAGCCCCTCTGCATGTCAATACGCCCAGGTGATCAACATCATCAATGCGGCCCAGGAGAGCAGCCCCATACCGGTGGCCGAGGCCCTGGACCACGTGCTGGAGATCCTGCGTACTACGGAGCTCTACTCCCCCCAGCTGGGCAATAAGGAGGAGGACCCCCACACCAGTGATCTTGTCGGGGGGCTGATGATGGTGAGGAAAGCTAAACCTGACAGGCCTTAGTATTTTTCAAAAGTTTGATCACAAGCATTAGTTAATGGTTTCTGACGGACAAGAGAGACCAGTTTTAAGTGCAGATGATTGGTTGTGTGGTCTGTCTGTCAATACATGTGTCCCTGTGCCCATCTATTTATCCTGTGTCCTGTGCCCAGTCTCTGTGTCTGCTTGTCTGTGTATCCTATGTCCTGAATCTGTGCTCTTCCATTTACCCCCTACCCGTGCGCTGGTCTGTGCTTCGCCCTGTCCCTCTGACCTGTATGTCAGAGTGCTGCCCCACCTGAATCTAAGTGGGAGCACAGGAAGCGCCGGATTGTCCTCCGGTAGCCGGCCGCCCTGCAGACTGGCATCTTCCTCTGAATGAGGACCAGCTGCTGATGCTTGTACAGCTCATAGCAGACGCTCTGCTCCTTGGCTGGGCAGCTGGTGGGGGTTTGATAGGGTCAGTTCCATTTCTGGACCGGACTCTTCTGTCCAAAACTCCTGCCAGACTCAGTCAAAACCCCCCCAGCGCAATATTTGCATCCTCCACCCACGAGGATGACCTTGTGCTTTACACTGCGTTCTCCACTGGGTTAGTGTCTGTGAGCTTGGCTTTTCACAGCTAGAAGGGAATGAGTGCCTCCAGAGCTAAGAGTCTGTAGGAACACTTGTATATGTACAGACACACACACACACACACACACACACACACACACACTGACATGCCCCCGTGTGACGTGAGAAAACGGAATGGACGAAGGGACATCACATATTACTGTATGATTTATTTGGACTATCGTCTATGCGTAATTCTCCATTGAGAACAACCTGTCGCTGAATGTGGACAAAACCAAGGAAATGGTTGTCGACTTCAGGAGACCTCGCCCCAGCCACACACCACTCGGCATCTACGGTTCCACGGTTGAGATGGTAAAAAAACACCAAGTTCCTGGGAGTTCACATCTCAGACGACCTCACCTGGACCACCAACACCACCTCCATCACCAAAAAGGCCCAGCAACGTCTCCACTTCCTGAGACGGCTTAAGCGAGCCAACCTCCCACCTCCCACCCTCACCGTGTTCTACAGGGGCGCCATAGAGAGCGTCCTGACCAGCTGCATCTCCGTCTGGTTTGGAAACAACACGGTTTCTGATAACCGACGGCTTCAAAGGATCGTCAAAGCAGCTGGGAACATCATCGGTGCGTCTCTTCCATCGCTGCAAGACATCTTCAACAAGCGCTGCATCAGGAGGGCCTCCTGCATCGTGCTTGACTCCTCTCATCCTTCACACAGACTCTTCTCACTCCTCCCATCTGGCAGACGCTATCGCAGCATCAGGACTCGATCTTCCAGGCTGCGGGATATCTTTTTCCCACAAGCCATCAGACTCCTGAACATACTTCCCCCCCCACACACACCCGGACTGCTAACAAATTGACTCCTGCACATCTGCACTTTACACACAAACTCTGCTACAAGCATTTTTGCACTTCTGCCACTTATTTGCACATTTTCCATATATAACTATTGTAACCTCCTCTACCTCTATCTCCAATATAGTATATATTTTTTTGTATACCTTATATTTATTTACTTTGTTTACCACGTGCCTATTTGTTACATGTCTTTCTCTCGTCTGCACTGGAAAAAACCTGGAGCCACATCATCTCGTCTCTCTATGTACCTGTACAGTATATAGCAGAGATGACAATAAAGTTTACTTTGACTTTGAAACATGCAGCTCCAGACAGAAGCGCGGAGCTGTTTATAATCCTGTGAGATGTTTTATAAGCTTTCTTCACACCTCCCACCGATATGTGACACGTTGCAACTTCAAAGGGAGCCGAGCTCTTGGCTCTGGGTTCGGCGGTTCTGTTCCATGTTTGGCCGGGAGCACATCTGACCGGGATTGATTCAGCTGCTGCTCGGTGTCAGATGTTTTGGTTTGTCCCCCCCCCACAGGACGGATTGCGGAGATTGTCAGGAAATGAACACATCCTCGTCACCAAACGTAAGGCCCGGGATGCATGAGTGTCACTTGCAGCTGGCAGGCAAGAGGTGTCAAAGTATCAAACGTGTTTCCAAGTCCATGTCCGATGTGGTTTTAATTGCTTGACATATTATTTCATCATCAAATCTCAGGCTTGTGTGACGTACAAGTTCTGTGTGTGTGTGGTGTGTGTGTGTGTGTGTGTGTGTGTGTGTGTGTGTGTGTGTGTGTGTGTGTGTGTGTGTGTGTGTGTGTGTGTGTGTGTGTGTCGGCCTGCATGCACGTGCATCCAGAGTCCCAGCATGGTCCCAGTCACCTGATCACCCCACTGTCACTCACCGACATCCCTCAGCGTGTGGCCCAAGCCATGGAGAACGAGGAGTCTTGGGACTTTGATATCTTCAACCTAGAGACGGTCACCATGAAGCGGTGAGGAGTGGGGGGGGGGGAGGGGGGGCAGCGCGTGAGGGACCTCTCCTGTCTGCCAGCTCATGGTTCTTTCTGACGGCATCTCCCTGATTGGCTGTGGGTGTCTTGTGGGCGGGGCCGGTCGCTCCCCCTCCGTTCTCTTCCAGGCCGCTGGTGTACTTGGGGCTGAAGGTGTTCTCACGCTTCGGGGTTTGCGAGTTCCTCCGCTGCTCGGAGGCGACTCTGAGGGCCTGGCTGCAGGCCATCGAGACCAACTACCACAGCGGGAACCCGTACCACAACTCCAGCCATGCCGCTGACGTCCTGCACGCCACTGCGTACTTCCTGTCCCGGGAGCGTGTGAAGGTGAGCCACGACCCACAGGCCTCCTCGCACTGGAACCCCCCCCCCCCCCCCCACTAGCACTAGCGGATTGAGTGCTGAGTCGACCGTTCATGCAGAGCTCTGGAGCAGAATGAGACCTTAAGGGATACAGCACTGTGCAAAAGGTTTCGTCCATTAGAGAAGTTATTTAAGCCTCTTTATCTGCGTGGGAAATATAAAATGGTAAAAAAAAAAACAAAAAACATAATTTAATGTTACAACATTAGAACATTTGCAAATGAACGGTAACACAAAAAATTAACAAGAACTTCTGTTCTCCAAAAAATGAGTGTTGTCTTGTTGGATGGCTAGATGAACATCTCTCCCCAGGGGCACCTCAGCCATTCTATGTATTTATTAAATTTCACCACTAGCTCACTCAATGAACTTTTATAACCTACGACCTTCTGGACATAACCCAAATAGCAATCATCCGTAGCCATTTCAACCTGTTTGGTCTCCTCGCACTGGGTTTCCTGCAGGCCAGCCTGGACCCCATCGACGAGGTGGCGGCTCTGATCGCAGCCGCGGTACATGACGTAGATCACCCGGGCCGTACCAACTCCTTCCTGTGCAACGCGGGCAGCGAGCTGGCTGTCCTGTACAACGACACGGCCGTGCTGGAGAGCCATCACGCCGCCCTGGCCTTCCAGATCACCACCCGCGACAGAAAGTGCAACATCTTCAGGAACATGGAGAGGTCAGTTGCCCAGCTCCCAGCTCCCTAGCTACTAGGTTAATGGTGATGAAATTGTATGAACTGTGGAAGGGGGGGCAGACAGCTTCCTGACTGATGTAGATTATATATAATGTTGAAATTAAAGTGGTTCAGTGCATAGCATTGCTGCCATGTTCAGTTCTGCCCCCTACACTGTGTGTGCAGTTTGCACGTCTCCCTACGCTGTGTGTGCAGTTTGCACGTCTCCCTACGCTGTGTGTGCAGTTTGCACGTCTCCCTACGCTGTGTGTGCAGTTTGCATGTCTCCCTATGCTGTGTGGGTTCAGTAGGTGCTGGTGGTTCCTCATGTAGTCCAAAGACATGCAGGTAGAATAATTTGCTTCATTAAATTGTCTGGTGTGTATGTATGTGTGTTTGTGCGTGTGCATATGTGCGTGCGAGTGTGCGTGTGCACGTATGTGTCCGCGTGTGCGTGCATATGTGCGTGTCTGTGCACGCGGGGTGTGTGCATGGACGTGCATGTATCTGTGCCCTGTGATGGTCCCGCATCCCATCCTGCCTCGTGCGCCCGTGCTCGGTGACACATGGGTGTTGTCAGTTTGGCAGTCGTGCGGTTTCGCTTTCCACAGGACTGAGTACCGCACGCTGCGGCAGGCCGTCATCGACATGGTCCTGGCCACTGAGATGACCAAGCACTTCGAGCACGTCAACAAGTTTGTGAACAGCATCAACAAGCCGCTGGCCGCGCTGGAGGAGAGCGAGGTGAGGATTCGGCGAACGCTTCCGCTGTGTGTGATGGCGTCCTCTGTTACTCGATGGTGTGTAACCGTCATGGTTACTGAAATCCACACTAAATTCTGGGGGCCTGGCCAGGTACATTTGGCCGTGGGGGGGGGGGGTCCTTGGTGGTATAAGGTGAATAATTGAGTGTGGGATGTAGTGAGATAAAGTTGCCCTGAAGTGCCTAACATGTATGTGTGTGTGCCCCCACACACAGTTGAGCGTGAAGCTAGCTGTCTGAGTACCTCTCGAGCATTTCAGGGGGGGGTAAAGGGTCCAAATGGACATGTGACTATTCTGCGGTGGGCGGGGTTTGAACCAGCGCCCTTCCAGTCATGAGCACAGCCCTAAGCCGTCGATGCGTCCCTGCATGTGTGTACTAGGCTGTTGAGTGCTGAGCCAGTGGGTCATTGCAGTGGAGGTTGTGGTCTTCGTACAGTGTGCCTTGGTCCTTGGAGTTTTCCTAATACACCCTAATCTGCTGCATGGTCCCACCATCAGGTGATATGACTCATTAAATTAACCTCCAGCCCATAATTAGGGGTTCCTGGGGAAACATTTGGGAATCTCTGGACTACAGTGTTCTACACCAGCGGTTCGTGGTCCTGGGGGGCTCATTTTTGACAGTATAATGGTCACAGTTTTTTTGTAAACGTGTAGTAATACATCTGATTGTTTAATCATGCTGCACCTTGGAACCTCAGGGATAGAATAGAAAAAACGACTAAAGAACCTTCTTTCATTTCATATTATCATGCTGGTTTTCACAGAATCATTATACATATTGACTGCGAAATTAAAATTTTTTTCCCCTGCCTTGAGCAGATAATGTGGGTTTTTAATAATTGTGGATTAAAGCATTAATGTGTCAATGGAGCTTCACATCTTTACTTAGCTCAAGCATCCTATTTATAATAAAAGCTCGAGAAACAGGTTAGCTGTGGTGTTCGGAGTCGTTTTCCATAGTTAGGCTGGTAAATCTACTTGGGGCAGCATCCACATTTCCTAATCTGCTGGGCTGGATGATTTGAATTAGCAATCAGAGGCGCAAAATAAAGGCTTTATTGATGTTACCATCCCGCTGAGGCTTTGAGCTGCAGTGAATTGACTTGCCGAAAAGAGTCGATCGATTTAACTAGAATTCATGCTGCTTTAACTTGGACGCAACCAATCTGGGTGACTAGATTCAAATGTCTTATATAACATCCAGTGCCTGTGATTGATAAGTGTTCATAACTTCATAATGTAACGTCTGGTAAGTTCCAAACATGCTTCAATTTCAATCGATGTACATTGTCATTGAATCTAAGCAATTTTATTAAGAAACTTTTTGTTACCAAGGCTTTAAGAGGTTTGTGTAGCTTAAGAACGGAACATTTCTCTCGATACTACAAAAGGCTTATCCTTCTGATTACCTGTGGTATGTGATTCGCCCCAGATTCATGCTAAGTGCTCCTCAGACTGGATTGAAAGACCCTGTGGAGCGTAAGTGTGTTTCGCTGTACAGACGTGGTGCTTCCCCTTCAAGGTCACTTTGAGTGAGAGTCATGATTCCATCAAATGCAAGTCCTGTTTCATCAGACTCTTCCTTGCCGGTTCTTTTTACTTTCTCCCCATCCTCTGCCACCTTTTCAATGCCTGACAGGGAAACGGGGAAGAGTCCGTGAGAACGATCCTGACATCCCCCGAAAACCGGATCCTCGTGAAGCGCATGCTCATCAAATGTGCAGACATCTCCAACCCGTGCAGAGCGCTGCGGCTGTGTGTGGAGTGGGCGGGCCGCATTTCCGAGGAGTATTTCGCTCAGGTGACAGGCTTTTTGCCGCCGCGCTTACTGAGTCATGGTTTGGTGTCTGTGCACGCGACAGTAGTAACACCACAGTCTCCCTCCGTGTGTGTAGACGGATGAAGAGAGGAGTCGGGGGCTGCCTGTGGTGATGCCGGTGTTCGACAGGAACACCTGCAGCATTCCCAAATCCCAGATCTCCTTTATTGACTACTTCATCACGGATATGTTTGATGCCTGGGATGGTATGTCCCTCTCTACCTGTTTTATCTTATGTTGTGTTCCAACAACCTTGGAGGTAGTACTTTGGAGCTGGGAATGACATCACACCCAAGTTAATTGGATGATGAAGGGTGCAGCCATCTTGAATTCTTGAGGTTTATAAACTGGGTAGGGAAGGAGCCCATGAATTCGCTAGCACTGCATGTGACTACACCTGTGATCATTTTCTTCAAATGAGACTGCAGGCTACTCTCTCCGTAGTTGAAGTTCTCCTGCCATGTTTGGAGCCCCTTCTGATTCAACATATGCCTGTTCCCTTCACAGCCTTTGCTGACCTTCCCAACCTCATGCAGCACCTAGACAACAACTTTAAGTATTGGAAAAGCCTAGACGAGCGCAACCTGCGCAGCCTGGCCCCCCCACCGGAGTAGATGTTCTGTGGTGCCTGCGCAGCCTGGCCCCCCCCCCCCAACCCCCCCAGAGTAGCTGTCCTGTGGCCCCCGCAAAGGAGTCTGTGGACGAGGAGCAGTTCCTTTGTCCTCTAGCTGCAAACTGTTGCGGAGTGTGATCGGGACAGCAGGCCCACCCCCACGATATGGAATCGCCCAAGAGAGGGGGCCACGGATGACTAAAGCCCCACAACTTGAATGGGCCGACGTTGAGGATAAGCGGGGCATGGAGTGGGCTGGCGGGGGGGTTTGCCGCCTCCCTCCCCGGGTGCCTTTGTGGGGTGAGAACGGGAGCGTGAGAGACTGGATGATCTCTGTCACACAGAAGCCATGCTGTAGTACTGCAGTGTGCCCCTCCCTTTGCCTGTTTCTGTTTAATCCTCCTGGTTTTTTTGTTTATCCCCCCCTGCACACAAACTGTTTCAGTGTAAAGCATTCAGCTGGGAGTCTGTACAGTCGGCTTCTCAGTTTGGGCCGGCATCGTAAGGCCTACAGATGGATGTTTCGCATCCTGCCCATTGACTTTCGGCCACCATATTCGGTATATTTATTCTCTTGTAGGCGTTTGATATTTCCTGCGAGGTTAGAGAAGTGACTCATAATAAACTTAATGAAAAAATAAGTGCAAAGCCAAAGCCTTGAGGTTCGCATCCGTCAACATACATTTCATTGATACCTATATGTTTATTTTTGTAATGTAACAGGATACCTTTTATGATGCACTGTAAACGACGACGAAAATGTACAGTTGGGACGCCCCATGCTGGGCCTGGTCACATGACCACGTGAGTGTGGGGCTCCCTGCGGGCCATCAGGACGTGTGACGCCTGAGAGATGCTGCAGAAGCGTGTGGCTTTCAGTGACCGAATCGTGAATGAAAGTGTTCAGGACTTGAATTAATTTTTTTGTACTTGATGATATAATCTACAGCGAAGACTGCCTTATTTTATACTATATTTATACACTGTATCCCACTGTGTAAATACAAAGAATGTCTGGACTTGGTAGTTTAGCCAGAAGTAGTATTATGACAAAGATATTTTTATAGACTGTTTGGATTTGACACTGGAGTAACGGAAGAGACCATAAACCGTGCAGAACTTAAGACTGTTGTCAGAGTTTTATTCTCAGTTCATCCAGACAGATGGATCATCTACCTCTGATTCATGTTGGAATGCTTTTGTGGAGAGCGCCCCTTTCAGACACCCGTTGGTCTTCTAGCATTTATATACATCAGCTCAGTGTATAAAAGGCCCATATTTAAAAGAAAAACACCCGAGTCCATTTTAACCAGACTAAATGCTGGTGTGAACCGCCCCCCCCCCCCAATCATCAGCAAATCGGATCAATACTTTCTCTTTAGAAGCTTCAACCAATAAATCTTACCGTGATTCATAATTCTCGAAGCTGTCTGAGGTTTTTCCCCCAGATGATTTTTAAGTAGGTGGTTATTGTTAAGTCACTTGGTATATTTGGTGGGGTCCCTGTAGCTGCTGCTCCTGTTTCTGCCTAATTTAAGGCAGCGTTCAGTCCGCGGATTTAATGGGGATAATCGCGGTGATTCAAGTTTAAATAGCTGCAGCCGGGAGCCGAGTGTCGAGTGGGAGGGGTTTATAGCGGGAGTGAGGGATGGGCGATAGGGTATCGGGCCCCTCGTGATAAACCCCTCCCACTCGATTTTGCCCCTCCCATTATTTCCCCTCCCACTCGACATTGCCCCTCCCACTCCCGACTAACGAGGAGCGGTGCTAAATAGTTTTACGATTATTCGGTGACACCAAGACCTAGACGCACCCCACAGCACACAAGACGCTGAAAACGGCGAGCCCTGCTATGGGCTGAGAGCAGAGCTGAATGCTGGAGCCTCAGGGTCGCCAACTTCGGTCAGCCGCCTGGCATGAGATTTTCAATTCAAGAAAAGTCTGCACACATATGCACACGCATTTACATGTACGTAACAATTTTATTACCTTTTTAAAAAGTCTATACGGCTTGCCAACTACCCCAGCGCTTTTTTAGGTTTATAATGGAATAATATAGATTTACCGTAAGAGTTCTTGCGTGAGAGTTGGCAACCCGGGAGCCTTAGGAGTTATTTTAATTGATTGTATGGAACAGCGGTTGAATGAAATTCTAATTAAGCCTTATGCAAATTTAGCAAAGGGCATCCATTACGGGAACAATTAAAACATATTCACGCCCATTCCTCACGGAGTGCCCTGTCCACTTTCCCTAAGTAGACTAGTATTGTTAATTTATGACGTGTCATTGCTGTATCACTTCTTAATGCAGGGGTGTCGAACTGCAGTCGTTTTTGTTTTACCCTCATTTAACACACCTGATTCAACTCCTTGTGCTAATTGTCACACAGCTATCAAGCTGAATCATTAGTGGTTCAACAGGGAAAGAACTATAAGCTACACAGGGCTCCGGCCCCCAGGACTAGAGTTTGGCACCCGGTCTTAATGATTTCAGCTTTAAGTGCTTGAATTAACTTATCAGTTTTGTGCTTGTCAGACGGATAATTAGATGCGGTGGGGTCCAAAGTTTATTCGTCTCATTGAGTTTATTAAATTTTAATTTTAAATTCGCACCTCACCCTGGACAACTAAATTTGACTACGTGCCGTTTCTTTTCATACACACAGAATCATACAGGAGGTTCTCACCCTTCAAACGTACGATTAGCCTATTTATTTAATATATTGTATTAAACAGTCGGCTCAGATTTTTGACATTGGATGCCATCAAAACGGAAGGCGGAAGATAAACGGCAAGTGATTTGCATATGAAACCCTGGATTTAAAATGTTATATCCGCTATTTATTCGCACTGCTATTTCAAAGGTTAAAATAAATCGATGCTCTTCTTGGTTTTCCCACGTGGAGGCGCATTACAGTAATGGAGCATAACATTATCAGACTCACCATGCAGGGTTAACTACCTACTGTTACCCACACAGCGATTGGGGGTTTTGCAGACATGCAGGCTCGGATCTTTCGCCAGCATACGCCTTATGCGAACGGCTTTCATAGACTGGATGGGAGATCTGTTCTGTTTTCGCGATTTTTCTTTAATCATAGGCACATGTTAAATAACTGCATAAGCTGCACGGAATTGCAGCTATCGTTCAACATTACTAATACTGAAATGACAGGCAGGTGAAGTTCAGCCACAATCTATTACATTCTGCTAAAGACGCATCATTAGCGCCATTAATCTTCCGTAATTTAATGTGAGGGTAAAAATAAAATATTCAAGCGGGATATGCAAATATTAAATTTGTTGCTAATGTATCTGAGATTTGACTGGTTCCAAAGAGGCATTCTATCATAAGTATCTTTATGCGCGACGATGGAGACAAATAAACGGGTGACTGGGTCACCTGTGGGTAACACTACCGGCCTCAAACTTAAGGGGGCGATATGCTGCCGTTTATCTCGGGTTATATTAGCTGATCAGCGTTACAGTGTGGTAAGAGGTATTGACGGGTCATCCAATCTAAATAGTTACAGTGGCGTCAGTTTTCTTTGCTGTTTATTTTGACGAGAATAATCCACACGTTTGCCAGTGGATAAAATAAATCTTACATGACGCAAATCCAAATTAGCTATTGCTTTAGATTACCATCTGGGCGCTATTCTGCATTTTTAGGCTCGATCCATTAACCTGGGAGCTCAGGAATGTGAGCACGAGTGATCAGGGTTAGCATCGCCAGTAATGGTTTCAGTTCCCTTTATTTTTTACAGTCTGTCATACTATTCAGCTTTTATTTATTTTTTCCTCCAGTTTTTACGTGCAGTAGTCTGAGAAACACAAAGATTCACGTACCCTACGTACAGCTCAACCCTTTATTTCTTTAATAACCGGCGTAGCTGCAACCTTTTAATAAATTACTTTGTCGGGAAAACGCTGGTTTCAGACTTTATTGATGTCAAAACAGCGATTCGGCCTGTTATTATTTTATTGTTTAACAAGGGATAACCTAGATCAAGCCAAGACAATATTAAAATTAAGGTTATTTGGGAACACAGTGGGATCTAATTCAGCTCTGTTAACGCCATAATAAACACAGATGTGGACTATTTTGGTCATCTAATGACCAAAGTACCTGTGAGGTTTGAAATTCAAGCTAAAAACTTTTAGTATGTCCTTGGTTTGGATTGCTGAACCTTCCGCCTTGAGAAAAACCATTTATTTCCAGATGCCTATGTCACATTGAGGCAAACACACAGAGGCTGAGATCAGTTAAACACTGTGTAAGCAGGAGCAGCGATGCCGTTGTGAAGCCTGAGAGCGCCTGGGTTGTCCAAAGCAAAGCAAGGGTGAACGTGGTGCGAGAAGCGGCACTGGAAGGTGTAAAGGTGCTGGGCCAGGTGTGCATTGAAGAAGGACAGTTTCCCCGCATCGTAGTCCAGCAGGACGCCGACCCGCTTGGGATGAACCGTAATCCGAATGTCGGGGGTCCAGCCATTGTGCAGGAACTCATACTTGTGCCTAAGGATCACATAAAGACTGTTTTAAAGGCAGCAAGTTGTGGAGACCCTCTACTTTGGGTTGTGTGTACATTCTTGACGGACTGGCTGATGCAAAAGTCTGTGGATTGCTGGTGTGCAGACCATTGGGTTGCCATGGGAACAGCCCTATCACTACATCGCTCAAGCAGATAACCTAATACCATCTTTCATTTGCTCAATACTGTTCCCATAATGCCCGGGGATTGGCTTAAAGGTTATTAATGAGTATTTTTTTATTACTCTTACCTGGCTTGTCTTTGGTGCTAGCGTCTCTGGCGTGTACAGCACTCTCACCTGGAAGGTGTGATAACATGCCGCATGCACCAGGAGGTGCTGTTCCCCCCCAAGAAGCCGTTCCTCTGGGTGTCTTCATACGCCACGCCAATCCTGAACTCTGTCCTGTCCTCCACTGCCACCTCCCAGTAGTGCTTCCCCCGGACGGGGATGAGCTCTCCCAGCACCGCCACGCATCTGAAAGCGGGAGGGGGAGGGAAGGTCCATCTGTGACTACATCTGGTGCCCTGCTTCAGAGAGCAGTCTGCCAGCAGGTGTACACCTGCTCCATGAGCCACTCACTATGCTTTTTTTATATATTCTCAAACGTGAACTTTAATTATAAACAGCTGAAATATGCAGACAGGACCTAGGTTCCCTTTAAACAGCAAGACTTTGTTAAACAAGATTGTAGTGAATTTTTACTACTTTGCCATTTTTCATGATTACTTGATTACATTATGCAATTTGATGTCTAATGTGTTTCTTACATTTAAATCATTAACTCCCCCATGCTGTTCTAGTGAGAAAGACGTAACACTTTCTCGAGTTTTCTGCTTGGCCTCGGAGGACGTACCGGGCAAAGGTGTTGTCGCTAAAAACCATGCCGCTGAGGGGTAAGTCTTCGTCGGTGTAGAACATGGTGAGGCCATCGCTGGAGATGGACAGGCAGGGATGGGCGGTGTCTTCCAACAGGTGGAAGGACGTACCTGCCGTCCCAAGGGTGAAAGCCAGCGCAGTTAGATTTGTGTGTGTGTCTGTACACACATGCATCCATCTTCCAGGCGCTTATGCAGGGCAGAGTAGCAGGGATCCAGAAGCTTAACCCAGCAGGTATAGACACAGAGTTTAAAGCTTCAGAGCTGCTAGGTCGTCTGAATGCCTACTTTGGGTGATACCATGTAGGTCCCTGACAGCGTATTTTGGGGGGGATCCCACCTGTTGTTTGGATGATGACGGGCTCACTGCGCTCACTGGGACCCCCGATATTCACGGCCCTGACGCAGATGGAATAGTGGCGGCCGGGCTGCAGTTGTACAAGGCACTCACAGGTGGGGACAGCCACTATGGACCTTGGGGAACATTAAGGGGGGGTCACTGTATGTGCCAGGAGGGCTGGCGGTCAGTGCTGGAGCAAATAATGTGTGAGTAATGGCTTCACATCCTTTACGGCCTATCGGATCCACCCATCTGAGCCTGTGTGTCCCGTCTGTCACCCCCCGGCCGAGGCTGCCTCACTCGGTCACGCCGTTGCCGCCTCCCTCCTCCGCCCCGATCTCGCTCAGCTCCATGGTGTAGGAGTCCACAGGGTTGGCGTTGCCGGACTCCCAGCGGATCAGCGCCGCTTCGGGGCAGCTGGCGCACTCTCGTGGCTTGATGACGGGAGGCGAGGGTACTGCGGGGCGGGGGGGGGGACGCTCTCAGAGGTGGGGCAGGGTCACCTAAAAGGAGGGGTCACCTGTGGAGGAGCGCCCCTTACCCGTCATGTACACGGCCTTCTCGCTGGCGGGGCTCACGCCCGTGGTGTTCGTCGCCGTCACCCAGAACTCGTACTGTGCGTTGGGCAGCAGGTCCGTCACGGTACAGTACGTCTCCTTTACCCTGATCTCCAGCGCTGGGGGTGACAAGATGAGAGCAGCCATTCGCCACATTGCGGGGACCACTGAACTTCCTGTTTTTCTTTAATTTGTGAAGGTTTATAATATGCTTCGGGGACAGTATTAAGCCAGGGCCCACAATTTTTATTTTTGCTTGATTTATAAACCTTTATAAATCGGTATACAATCAATATCCAATAGCAGCTGAAAGAGTTGTCATAAAGTTTAAGCTTTTTTTTTAGAACTGAATGAATCAGTATCTTCACCTTTGTCTTTTCACTTGTTTGCAAAAGCGAAACCAGAAAAAGCCCATTGTCACTGATGCTAGCATGTGTCGCCAATTCCTTGCGCTACGCGAACTTTTCTCAATCACCCGCGAAAATTTTGCATCATGGTTTGGTGCGAAAGTTTCCGATCCCTTGAATTTGTGTCGTTTCCTCGTGCCGCGTTTGGTGTGAAATAGCCTTAACACTCGCCTTAACACATCCCAAAGATGGAGAGCACAGACCTCAAGCACAGCTCCCTTGAGCACACAAGGCTGTTGGCCATTTTAGATCCTGGGTGTGTTACACTGTCCTACCCCCCCCCCCCCTTACTGTCTGGGGCCTGCAGGCCGGTGAGGGTTGCATCATCCAGCACAGGATGGTAATGCAGTTCGTAGAAATCCACAGTGTCATCGGAGAACAGGCTCCAGCACACACGCGCTGACGTGCTAGAGGCCGAGTTGGGCACCTGGGGGTTGATGACGGGGGCTGAGGGGGCTGAAACAGAACAGGGGGTCATATCAATAGCTCAGTTATATCCCTAGAGCAGCATTTCCCAATCCTGTCCTCGGGAACCAATGGACGGTCCACATTTGTGACCCATCACCACGAAATGAGTCTTTTTTGCTCCCTCCCAGCTCCTGGCCAGACAGTCCACATTTTTGCTCCCTGCCAGCTCCCGGCCAGACAGTCCACATTTTTGCTCCCTGCCAGCCAGTCCACATTTTAGCTCCCTGCCAGCCAGTCCACATTTTAGCTCCCTCCCAGCACCTGATGGACTGTCTGTGGGTCCCTGAGGACTGGATTAGGAAACAAATTCAACGGTTTAAAGGGACTGTGTCTCCAGACAGGGTTGAAACACATAGCACATCATAAGCTATGTAACTCAAATCCTTTTGTTTCACGTAATTGTAGATGCTCTGAGAACAGTCAATTAATTGAGCATTCAAGGTTGTAAGGAAAGCTGGAGTCACTGAACCTGGGAGAATATTGATGGAATCCATCATTTGCTTAACATCTGAGAAATCCACTGGCGTATTTTCAAAGTCCATGGAGGCTGACAGCTTGATTTCTGACTCATCTTGGGACAATTCTTCGATTCTGCTTCAATACAAATTCATGTGTGCATTAATACCAAGCCGTGAATGGCGGACTCGTGCCTGGGAGCATCACATTAATGTCACGACACACCTCAGTCAGCAACCTACGACTTATTTCAGGAACAAGATAATCGGATGGAACTTTGTAAAAACGCTTCGAAAAGACAGAGAGGGTCAGACTCCCATCTCAGATGCAGGCTCATGCACACAGGTTAGCAGTTGCAGTAACTCGCTCCCTTGCGTGCTTCTCATGCATTCCAATGCAACGGCCGACTTCGCTTGCAAGGGCTATTCCAGCCAACAAGCCATCTACACTCATGCCGAATAGCATAGGTCATATTACCTGCATAATGCAGGTGAGACAGCCTGTTAAGAGACATTTTATGTTTTCAAATTAATACCCAGATCTGTCTCTCCAATAACACAGGACTATATCAACATCATGTGTTCCGAAACTGCCAGTGGCGCACCTGCAGGAAAGCCGTCTTGTCCTCGTTTCTGTAGATCTGCTGCGCCTCCTCTATCAGCTCCTTGGACACGTCCAGGGTTTTTCCACACTCGAGCAGCTGTGTGTACAAGGCCTCCAGCTTCAGCTTCTTGTCGTCCTGGAGCTGGGATACCCCCTGCTCGTTGCGCTGGGACAGGACCTGCAGCACGTCGTTGTAGTGCTGCTCCAGGTTCTGCTCCTGCCTGCCGAAGTTCTCCTGCACAGAAATGGGTTCAGTTCACCTCCATCCACCTGAGTCCCCTAAATAATGCCTTCTATGGACTGTGCCATTTCCGCAATCGTATAAGTCGCACTGTGCGACATGGATGCAATAAAAGTAAGTATGACATCAATGTAGACTGTACGATGATAACACCAACTGAACAGTTGGCTATGAGGCGAGTCCATATACAAAAGTAAGTCGTCATCAGCATTGGTTGGTTAGTAGACGTAGGTCATACTGTGGCCGCAGTCACATTGTGATCCAGTCATATAAAATGTCCCAGCCTATCTACGGTCGTAAGACCGTGACAACGTGCATCTTTGCACCTCTCTCACAGTGTCATGTGGGACCGTGGTTTTGGAGCCACGGCCGGAGATATCGCCACGATTCTTTCACACTGGTAATCTTTCATCTGCGACAGTCCAAAACCGTACAGGGCAGCGGGACTTAAGACCTCGACCGGAGGGACTAGCCTTGAAATACCATTAGTACAGGCAATAAGGTGCCTCTCAATGTGCTATATAATAAATATGATTCAAATCGTTGAAATCAAACAAAACACAGTGTAACTGTCAAAGAGGAGAGAGACACTATATACAGAGCAGCCACCCTGACAGATCAGCTGGTGGAGGATGGAGGGATGGAAACTGTGGCCTTACTGAGGTGTGATGAAATATTCATCCTCCCGGCTTGACCAGGTCCCACCTCACCTGAGCCACAGCTTAATCACAATGGGCAATGGACCGTGTCCCTATGTTTCTGAATCGCCCCCGTTTGACTTGTTTGGATCTTTCTTTTTGGAGAGCCCCCCCCCCCCACTAAACACCCCCCAGCATGGAGTCTCGTGCAGTGTGGCACTCCATGAACCCACTGATTAACAGGAATCCCAGTTTTACTTCTACAGTGATGAATATCTCCTCCAAGTGGCTTGCAAAGTTCTCCATCAGGCCAATCTGCTCCTCGAGCTTGTGCATTCCTTTCCGAAGGTCTTCCTGGGATGGAAGAGAGGATTTACATCAGTAATTATCAGGCCCCGGGGGGCACCACTAAGGGACCTCATGCAGGGCTCTTTATGACACGTGATGATCCTACTACTTTCTTTTAATAACTTCTGGGTATTGCATGTAAATGTTATTGCTCTCTTTCTTTTCATAGACTTCAAGTGTCACGACTGGGCAATATTCATTATCATTGTGTCATTAATACAAGGTCCTCACATTTCTTAATGGTTCCTCAAAACCTTGTTCATCCTACATTGTCAATGAAGAACGTATGTCATGTTACCTTGACATCATCTGCTGCTCTGGATATCTGGATCACCCGATGGTCCTTGTGAGGTCCCAACAGCTTCTGGGAAGCCCAGGTGGGCACCTTGCAGTCCATGCAGAAGACGCCGGGAGGGTCTCTCTCACTGTGTCCCCCAAGCCCCTCTTTCGGTTCCACCCTGCTCCCACCCGCATCTTCCATCGCTGGCCCCTCCTCCGTTTCACCCTCTTCCTCGAAAACCTCGTCGCTGTACACCGTCGCTCCCCTGAAACTGGGTGATCGGGGCTCATCCTCGTCTGACGGGATATAAGGCTCGAAGTGCAGAGACTCGTTGGTGTCCACCGAGAAGCGCTGGAACGTGGAGGGTGGCGGAGTGACTCGTGTTTTTTCTTTTAGGCGTTTCTCTTCCGCGATCTTTGTCCTGCTCTGTCTGCCGTGTCTCTCCGTTTTCCCCGGGATACGAAGCTCTCCGTCTGGCTCTCCCTCAGCCCTGCCACCCCAAACCCCCCGCTGGTCGTCAGCGCTGCCCTCTTCTGCATTGTACAGATCCTGCTCCTGCATACTGACAGATCTGTCTTTTTTAAGTGAGGCAGGCCAGTTCTTTCTGCCTGAAGGACCTTGAGAGATCAGAACATTTCATGATTTTATTGTGATCTGATACTCAGAACAAAAAATGGTTGTCCTTAGTTTTAATAAACATACTTTATTATACACACCGAGAACCAAAACGGTGGAAAATGGAGGAATACAGTCTTGTCGTAAGACCTGTTACCTATTTAGTAAGCAAAAAAGCTTTACCTAAGCTTACAAAAAATCATTCACACAAATCACCGATAATGATCAAAGAAATGCAGACACCTCTATCCAATACTCCACATAATGTCTAAATTTTACAGCAGTTTAATATGTTATATAAACAGTATGGACACTATTACTAGTACTCAATCGTGGGCCTATCGCTTTCCTAAAATCGATGTTATCAAGTTATGCCGGTCAGCTCTTAGAAATTAATTTGAAACAATTCAAAACATGCCTAATAAAAACGCCGTCTCCAAGCAAAACACACTCACGTTGTCTTAAACTCCGTCAAAACTTGTCGAAATATTATGTTCGCAAAAAAAAAACCCAAACTTTTTTTTTGCCTTATTTGCATTGAAGAAATGTGATTATGATACCTTTGTGCTGGGTAGCAGTTTCTGAGGATTTCGCCACTTTGACGTTATTCCAGATCGTACGTGCGATGGCCGGTGGTGGTAAAATTAGCCGTAGTGCTCATGCCTGGTTAGTAAGCAATGCGGCAGCTGCTGACAAATATAGCCGGGGGGCAGTTATAGCCGGGGGGGCAGTTATAGCCGCGGGCAGTGCAGCCAGGATCACTGCGTTTCGCTGGACATTAATCGTGTGCAGGAGCTGCAGTGACAAATAAATAAAAAATATGTGGTAAACGTATGATGGGCATTAAAGTTTATCTTATATTATATTTATTTCAGTGGGAGTAGAAGCGGCATTTCTTGAACCCAGTGCCCAGACCCATAAGGCTTCCACTTCATCTACAAGTGAAGAAGACAGAACTGCAACCATAATCTTATAATGTCGACTTTTCGACTTTCCACTAGCACATTAGGATACCCTTCGGTTCTGATTGTTAAAGGCATTCGACGAAAAGGATCCTTTCAGAATACGGACTGGGCATGGTCATAATCACGCCTATTTACCGCTACCCGATCGGCAAGGCCAAGTGCCAGAATGCCCCATCAAGGTACGGCCTCATAAACATGCCTCCCCCCTACATCCATCCATCCATCCATTTTCCAAACCGCTTGTCCTACTGGGTCGCGGGGGGTCTGGAGCCTATCCCGGAAGCAATGGGCACGAGGCAGGGAACAACCCAGGATGGGGGGCCAGCCCATCGCAGCCTACATCCAACATTAGCATTAAATCCACTGGTTACAGACGTAACAAGTCCGAAAAATCCGTGTTTAAGGGGCACATTTAATGTGGTCTCAGTAGTATTCGGGAAATATTGGTAAATATACAGCTTAATAGGTCGCAAGCAAAGATGTCGATCGAGCGATGTATTGTGGAGGTGTTGCGTTTGTATTTGCTATCTCATTAACTTACCAAGCCTATTTTTTTATAATTTACCGGTGTTTATAACCCACCGTCTACTCTCATTTTCTGTGTCTGTTTAGTATCTATGCATATCTGCCGTTAATGAATCTCATTTTAACGTCTATATTTAGGGGCGTCCTATTATTTGTAAAGCGTTGATGTAGTTTGAAGTAGTTATTCTACCGCTTGTGAAGGACTGTTCTTCTACGAATGTAATCTAACGAATGTGATGTAACAGCTGTATGCCGGAGGGTGATGGGGCGCCGTAGCGCCTGGGGCGGGGTGATGGGGCGTCCCCCCGGCGTAGGGTGATGGGGCGCCATTGCGCCCGGGGCTGCGGGCAGGCGCCGGTGGGCGGCTCTGGAATGACGCCTCAGTCTGCCGTGACTCACAGAGTCCTCCCCGCTCGTCTAGAAACTCGGTTGTTTGTTATAAATATAGACTCTTAAGTAAGATGTTTCCGCTAGGTGACTGATCATCTCAGATTCTTATTATCCAGAATTTCACTGGCTATGACAAATTCACTCACCCAACTTTAAAAAACCCCGCATTAGAGAGAAACGTTTCTGTCCCGTTTCCGACGGTACTCCTGGTCAGATGTTGGTTTTGTTCCAGAATTTCACCGAATCGAGTGGTTTTACCTCTTAGACCAAAGTGAGACGCGACACATTTCAAATTAAAATGTTTATTTTGTGACAAAATTCACACTTATTTTGAGGCACTAGAATCTGTTATAATGTATCACAAACGGTTTATAATAGTTATGTAACGTAGTTTTGATGTTCTTCCTTATATAAGATCAGGCATCTCTTATTCATTGATTCGTTGTCGTTTTTGTACTGGCAATTTATTTTACTGTGATCTATTGTCGATTGTATATAGGCTAAGCCTCGACTGAATACTTAAATAATAAGATAATGGGAGATGGCCGGAGTAATGATCATTTAAATAATCTTTTCCGGTGTACAGTTACATAAGATAAAACGTCACCGTCTTGTTTAGCACGTATGTGCTCAAAGGGGCGCAGTGGAATGTTGAAGTGTCGCTGTTGGGTCTATTTCAGAAAAAAGGCTGCGGAAATGCATTTTATCGGCACCGCGTAAACGGTTTCACACGAATACGGAACAACACAAGAGGCTGACAACTTAAAGAAGATGGAGCCTGCAAGGATGGTGTTTCCCTGGCAACTAAGTTGCACCAATATCAGCTGCAAACTCCATAGGCAGGGGAAGCTAGTGGTATAGAGTACATGGTGGTGATGCTGTGTGTGTGTGTGTGTGCGTGCACATGCCGTGTGTGTGGATAGCAGGGTATCACAGTGAACACTGAAAAATGACATGTGGAGAGATCCTGTGAGTTTCATCATTATCGAGAGGCTGCAGCTATCCCCAGATCTGGTCACGGATCCCTGGAGGACTCCTGCTGTGTCGTCTTAAAGCCTGATGGTGTGAACATTTATCCCTAAACAGGAAGGACTGCGAAGCGATAGACACTCAGGACAGTCAGTATGTCCCCCTTTTAAGGTCTGATTGCCCTGACCAGCCTGGCCTGTGCTTTTAAATAGACACTGAGACCTGAGGCGTAGCAGTGAGAGACAGCTGGATACGCTTAACAGCCCACGCAAACTCTTCATGGGGACATCAAAGGGGGGTGACAGACCTTGTGCAGCTGCTGTGCTCTCGCTACGCCCTTCACAGCCCCACAGCCCCCACACCTATTGCCTCTTTTTCACTCACCAGTAGGAGGTGCCCTTTTGGTGGCTGCTGGTGAGTTAGTGGGCCTGACCAACCTGGACACCTGTGGCCAATCTTTGGCACCATTAACAGTGCGGAGCACGAAAGTCACGGGGGGGCGGGGGGCAGGGGGGGCAGGGCTGAGCCTCATGGAGGGGGGCCTGCAGAGGCTCGGCCATCTCCGGCCACGTGACCTTTCCGGCACATTCCAGCAATTTGTTAAGAACAAGAAATTTACAAACGAGAGGAGGCCATTCGGCTCATCAAGCTCGTTTAGGGAGAACTCAGCTAATAGCTCAGAGTTGTTAAAATCTTATCTGGCTCTGATTTAAAGGAACCCAGGGTTTTAGCTTGCGCTACACTAACAGGACGACTGTTCCACACTCCAACTACACGCTGTGTAAAGAAGTGCTGCTTGCAGCAGAGGTAGGGTGAGGCGTCGTGCCTGAAAAATGAAATCTGTGCTGGCACAGCGGTGTGCGTGTGTGTGTGTGTGTGCGTGTGTGTGCGTGTGTGTGCGTGTGTGTGTGCGTGTGTGTGCGTGTGTGTGCGTGCACGTGGCTGATCGAAGGTCAGGGAAGAGGGTGGCGTGGCGTTGGACGGATGAGTCACGTCCTAAAAGAGCTCGCTCTGCTCCCGGCAGGCACCAGCAGGCAGTAATTATGAAGTTTTTCCTACCTAAAGGACAAGACACAGGGGATGCAGAATCCGTACATTCTCTCTGTAGATGCCTATTAACCAAGGAATGAGGAATTTACATGCAGTTGAGAATATAATGGGCAAGAAGCAGGGTTTGGGTGGGGAGGGGGTTGGAAATAAAGAGATGCCAACCGTTTAAAGGGTGATATTCGAGGGACAGAAGTGGGAAGCGAGGCTCTCCAGCAAAGACCGTTCCGGAAAGAGCTGGTAGCGCTTCTCACTAACGGCGTGCTCTCTGGCGACACCTGACTGACTCATGTGCTTCATTACTTCCACTGAAATGCTTTTTTCTTTTTTTTTTTTTGCTCAAGCTCTTGTTTGATAATCTTATTTGTCATGCATGAGAGAGCTAGTATGCCCACATGAGTCCAGGACGCTGGTTTCATCAGGTAGCAACTCGTGCAGTGTGTGGGGTTCATGTCACATCAGAAGACAGGGCAGCATTAGCATCCAGGCTTTATACTTAGCCGAAAAGCTTCAAAATAGGACCTGTTGAGAAGTGGGGGGGATGTAAATCAGAGCCAGCCATCCACGAGGGGATTTTGTTCACTTTCCAGGCTCGGGATGTGGGGAGAGAATCATGTCTTGTAATGTAGTCAGATTGTGACTGCTGACCCCGAGCAGGTATTGCATGCATGTCGCAATCCTGTGGCTTCAGTGTCCTTGCAGCATTTTCCCCGGAAGGGACTGGCCGGCTGCCCTCACACAACACATAGTCTTACTTTTGCACATGTTGCTAAATACCAGGGGTCTTACAAGGGGCTTTTGGGAGCTTAAATCCAAACTTACAGCTTTAATAAATTACTTGAAATTCATTGTGGTAGGATTCCATTATTGGTAGATTAAAAAAGGGATTATTTGTTTTTGATGGTCAGTACTGGGGTGCTACAGAACCAGGTGGATCGTGTGGGATTGGGGCTGGGCACTGCAGGCCGCCGGTCCTCCTGAGAGTGATGGGCTGGAGATCGCCCCCTGCATGGTGTGTGTGTGTGTGGGGGGGGGGGCTCCTTGACTCATCTGTCCAAACGCCCTCTCATCCTCCTGAGTGCAGCAGCCGAGCCACTCTCAGCCGGTCCCGCGACGCTGCCCAATAGGCTCGGTGTGCCAGCTCCAAACGGACCCCTCGGCACGGCCGAGGCCGTGGGAGGGGACACCCCGGGGGGAGGCGGGGGGGGGCTCGCCATGGGTGACGGCCACACACTTGGAGTGCAGATGGATCCCGGCAACTGGGCGTTGCTATGGAAACAGGATGGCTCTGCGGAGGTACCCCACAGTTGCATCTCTGCAACGCGGTTTTAATTGTATTCCGCCATCTCGCCCACTCGTTACAGTGACGCGGGAGGGGGGCGTGGGATTGGGGGCTGCGGTGCCGCGGAACTGCCGGAGTCTCCCTCCCACACGACGGCAGATGCAGGGGAATGAGTCGGCGGGAGTCGCTGACGGACATGCGAGACTGCAGCGTCGCAGGCGGTGTGAACAGGACCTCAGCTTCCGGGCCCAGTATGTAAACGTCTCCATACGCGCTTCACTCCCTCAAGTCAGCTGGCAAAAGGCAGCACGATTCGGAGCCAGGAGGAAGATGCACTTATCCTCTAGATAAACATATTCGAACCCAAACACTCAAGCGGTACATATACAGATAATGCATGAAACTGCATGCTTCTTTGAGTCTCAGCACATTTTATAAATACGATCCTCTTGCTTACCTTGCATTGCTGAAGAAAAGACAGACAGACACCATGTTTTTTAATGAAACTATACTTTAACAGTAATTATCTCTATGTGGTACAGAAGTGAAATAAAAATCACTGCAGTGTACAGGATTTTCACAGAAGGAAAAGGGCAGGTATTGTCAACTTCACTATATATTGTTATAGATGATAGAAGCTGTATCAAAGTCAGCAGGGTCTAATCTGCCTCTCTCTGGGGGGGCATGTGTCCTGTAGGAATCTCGCCATCCAGAGATGGGGGGGGGGGGGGGGTCAATGGTTCACTGACAAGTCTGCAGACACCAACATAAATATCCGTCTTCCCTGCACTGAAGGCTCGTGTGGGCTGTTATGTGTTAATTATTAATCGTTAATACTTAATACTGGTATATAGTATATAAATTACCCACCCCCAGCACGAAAAAAAAACTTAAAAGTAAAATCACCACAAGGACACAGTACTGCAGGAAATACACCCCTCATATGAACTACTAATTGAAAGATGTACTGTTTTTTTACGGATCCACCCTTCCCATGTCACGCACACACACTCATGCACACGCGGCGCCCTCCAACCGCCACTGTGTGGAAAGTCCAGCTTGGACGCAGCAAATCTTCAGCCTTCTGCTGACAACATGTGACTAAAGACCCCTTATGTTCCTATGCACATACGAGTCGGCACACCGTGTTCACGATGCACCGTCAAAGCATCAGCAGAAGCTCTCTGTCTGGTGGGCTTTGCAGGAGCCTGGAATCACTGTGCACCTCCCTGGTCATTCTCATGAAGATCCATGTTCCTTCTGAAGATCCACCTCCATCTTTTCTGCTCATGTTTCTTCTGAAGGTTCACCTGTATCTGCTCTTTCATCTTCACGTTGCTCATCCACTTTCACCCTGTATGTTCACGTACATGTTGAATCGCGTGTCCATTCCTGTTCTGTGCTAATGGTCGTGTTGCACGTCTGCAGTCATATGCTGCCGAAGGTCCACATTTGTGTTGCGTGTTCGTGTTCATGTTGAAGATCCACCTCCATGTTGTGTTTCGACTGTCCGCTGTTGACTTTGGGTTGGATCTTCATTCCCCATCCATAGTAATGTACGACAGATGTGTATGTACTGTATAGATCACCTCATTCTTGCAGACATGCATGCCCACACATATGTATCATTTTCATAATATTTTAATTAGACTTGCTAGTACTAAATTATTGAGATCTCCTGAGCAGGGGCGCTTCTGCGAGCAGGCGGACCCGAGGCACTTTGAGATGCCGTGCAGTTTGTGTATGTGCATGTAGTCCCAGCTGTCATCGTGTCCGCCGGAGGTCGCCGGCGAGGCACTCAGCCTGGCTCCAGGCTCCATTTTCCACATCACAAATGGCCGCCGTCCGGCAGGTCCTTGCCGTGGGTTGGGGTGGCTTGCAGCCTTCCCTGTTATTGCTCTGCCGTAGTACCGCGCCGTACTGTTTGCGTCTGAGGCACCGCACGTCATTAAGTGGCCCCTCGTGGAAGGAGTCAGACACAGAGAGTTTATCGGGCATCTGAGACCAAATCTGCCACCCATTCATCACCCCCCACCCCCCTCTCCCGATCTGCCAGGAAATGGCTCATTGCAGCAGCGTTACAACTGAGAACTATCAGTTCAACTGTTAAAAAAAAATCAAAACGCCAGCGTGAGAACATCTGAGTAAGTAGAGCGCTGTAGTCAGCGGGTAAATTCCTCTTTGTTCCTGCCTGTCTCGGATGGAGGGGTGCCCCCAGCCGGCTCTCTCAGTTATCCATCCCCAGTTTGGACAACCCCTGCCGGAAGTCGTGCAGCTCGTCCAGTTTGCCATCCAGGATGTCCGTGAACCGCTTTAGCTCCACACGCACCTGATCCTGCTTCAGGTGGCTGTCATCTATGTCGGCCTGCAGAGTTTCCATCCTGTCCTCCAGGTCCTTGTTCTTTGTTTCGGCCAACTGCAAATCACAAAGTATAAAGGCAGTTCTGTAGCCATACGGCAGTGAAATTGGAAATATTGCTACTATTATCACTATGAGAAGATAACTATTGAACATTGACATTATTTGTGTGTATTTGGTGGGAACAGTAGTTATTGTAAAGTACGACCACCAACAGTACCACTAGCAATCCCTCCATCCATCCATTTATCCATCTGTCCGGGATTCATCCATCCATCCTTTCATTGATTCTCCTGTCCATCATCTATCTGACATCCATCAATCCATTCATCCTTCTATCTATCATCTTTCCATCCATCCATCCATTCACCTGACCATTTCAGATATAGGCAGTGTGTCTTTCTGCGCCGAGCGCCTGAGAGTCAGCGAGCCTCGCAGTGACTCGGCTCCCCATGACTCACAGCTCAGTGGCTGTCGCAGTGGCCCCTGCCTCCCTCCCCCAGCAAGCCGGAACACTCTGCATGCCTTGCTGCTTCGCCAAGTTACCTCCAGCAGCGATGTGTGACCCCCCCCCCACCAAAATTATCCGGTGCCTTTTACCTCCAGCTTCTGGTTAATGCTCTCACACTCGTCCATCAGTTTAGGAATGATCTCAGCCTGCTTCCTCAGTTCAGTCAGCTCCTGCAAGACACACAGACAGTCAACACGCCCGAGCAGATCCGCCAGCTGATTTCCCCGTACAGGGTGATGGTGACAGCGACACGTCACAGGAAGCACAGGGTACGGGGTTAGCGTGCCGCCTGGAAGGGATGCCAGTCCGTCTGCGGGGCGCCCACATGCAGGCGCTCGCCCCCTTAATCACACCTTATGGGGAATTTAGATAAGTTATTTCCATTCTCCTTTAAGCTTATGAAAAACATAGTGATGTGACGTAGAAGTGATGAGTCTCATTAGCTCAGCCTGTATTACAGACAATAACAGAGGAGAAAACAATGCATGGTGTCTCGTAAATAATAGAAAATCAATTATTTTATTGGCAGATGCTTTTACCAGATAGCCTTGAAGAATGCAAGTGCAAATCATTTAAACTCTACTCTGTCGAGTGGTGGGATGTTCTACTGAACTTTTTTTCCCTACACATTTCAGGTTAGATACTTTTTTCAATTTCACAACAAAAGGATCCACTGAAGTTTAACCTGCGCCCGTCTGAGTACAAGTTCCTTAGCCACTGTGCCGTCTGTTGATCAAATATTACATTACACTGGGAGATGCTGAAGCCATTGAATGTCGGGCTCTCTGCCATCAAACAGCTGTTGCACAGGCCAGAAGGAGAATTCGGTTCTGAAAAATATCCACCTGACTAGAATGCAGGTTTTCGAAGCATGGCAAGGTTCTTGTTGAAAACACAGAACAAACGGACTCACCACCTGCTGAGAGCAAGACAGAATGCATGACGATTCGAGCCACAAAGCGAGATCCCCTCCAAGTAAAAAAGCCCATTATTTATGTTCCGGGTGCAAGAACAGATCAAGAAAACAATGAATCAAAAATGCAGAGTCCAGGCTGACAAACGATTTGTTTCAGACTTTATCCTCAGTGAAAGAAATTAACGGGTTGAATAAAAAACTAATTAAAAAAAGAGACCGGGAGATGGCTATGACGACTGATCAGAGGATGCCAACGTTCAGCCAGACCGGGTATCAGTCACCCTGCCGTCATATTTGTTCATCGATCTGCTGTTACTGCTGCTGTGGAATAAATAAGCTAACAGCTGTCGATTTCTGGTTGGTGATCTGTGACGTATGTGAGCAATTGTCACCGCACCCAGCACCCTGTTCAGGATAAGTAAAGAGCGGTGGGTGGATCGTCCCCAGAATGAATGAGATTCAGATAATTAACTAAGGTAATTTTAAATTAGGTTCAGCAGCAATGTATTATTCCAGGTAGTGACTTCAAGAGAAAACCTCCACAAAATCCAGACAAAAGTCTAATAACGACAAAAACAACATCGCGTTGAGAAATGGATCACGTGAATGGATTTACCAAGTGGGTCGTTTATCTTTATGCTGAGGAAAACGCAAACATCGCTGGTCCTCAAGATGCAACGAGACACTGACATCAGGACTGCCAAAAATAGTCGATATTAACATTTTCTCTTGGAGCTTAATCCGGTAGGATAATGTTGGACCCAAATTTCCCCAACTCCCCCTCATCCGCACCCCCGGCTCTGCTGCAGTCCCCAAAAGCGCCCTCTCTCCTCGGGAGACCTTGACACTGACCGACAGCTTCCCTCTCTGCTGTGCTACTGACTCACAGAATCCTTCAGAGGTGCCGCAATAAGAGCCCACAGAAGGTGCAGAGAATGGCAGGTTTCTTTAAAAAATGACACAGCCGAGCAAACTCGTAGGGAAATGGCAGGTTAGGCTCAGCGGCCGTGTTTGTCTGGGCGCCTCTGTGTGCCTCACCTTGTCCTTCTCGTCTATCTCGGCCTCCAGCTCAGCCACTTGCTTGGCCAGCTGGGCGTTCCTCTTCTTCTCCTCCTCGATCTCCTTGCACTGCGCTTCCAGCTCCACGATCTACAGCCGTGGAGATGGACAGACATCAGCAGGATCCCAGTCACTGATCCCCCAGACTGCAGCCTCCTGCTTGCACATCAATAAGCTTGTATATCAATGTCCACAAATGTCCCCATTCATATCTTTTGTAGTATTTCAGGTAATATGACTCGGTAAATAACGGGAAGAGGCCTCAGTTATAGCTAATATGAACCTAGTTATGTTACATGTGCCACGGGTTCCGCAGTACTGGCTGAGTGAGACTGCGGGAGGTGACCTTGGCTCTTAGCTGCTCCCCATCCTGCTTGCTCTCAGCCAGCTGCTGCTTCCACATCTCCACGCCATTGTTGGACTCCTGCAATGCTTCTGCGAGACGGGCGTTGTTCTCCCTCAGGGCCTGCAGCTCCGTCTCCAGCTTGTGGGCATTGGCGTTGCTAGGGGAGGGCGGAGAGGTTGGTACGGTGTGCAGACACATCGCCGCGGCAGAGTGACCTCGGCCGGCTCTTACGCCTGAGCACGGGGCGCACTCCGATTGGGCCGATGAAGCAGCCTCATGCGACGCCCTCTTAAGCGACTAATAAGCTTTAAATGTCAGTTCTGCAGGAAGGGTGGCCGATGATGACATCTCCGCCTGTTGGGATCACCTGACATCTCACGTGTCCTATTGCAGATAAAAGACGGAGGATTTGTGCTTTCCTGCTCTGCGGATCTGATTTGCATTTGTCTGTAATAACAGAGTGACAGTCTGCAGTAGAATGCCAGCTATCCCAAAGGCTGTGTGTGTGTGTGTGTGTGTGTGTGTGTGTGTGTGTTACGGCAGCTGAGGTGGCGGTGCCTTTGAGCATGAGGCCGGTTACCCCTGTTCCACAGCGGACCGCAGACGTTCGTTCTCGCTCTTCAGCATTGCGTCCTCCGGTTCCACGTGTGAGATCTTCTCGTCATCCGTGCCATTGATGCTAGAGGGCTGCGCCGATAAGGGGGTATCCCTGCCTGACTCCTGCGCCAGGTATAGGGAGGGTGCGGGAAGAGGTAAGGCAATGTCAGAAGTGGGCGGAGCCGCCCACAGGAGGTTCGGGGCCCGGCAGCACTGAGTATCTACTGATTCTTTCGAAAACTAGTGATCGGTTAATGCCGACCCAGAATGCCGAGACAAACCGGAATTTTGCGCTACAGGAAGCATGGGACTGCTGTTGCCTGGTGGATGGATGCGAGGGAGCCCTAGGATGCTTCATTGGGCCTGATCCGTATTGACAGGCAGTAAAGTGACTCTTGCACGGCATGATGGGAGTCTGGCTCACCGCTGACACCCGAGAGCCGCTCACCCGCCCCTCCCTCCCTCTCACACCACTCCGCCTTCCATATCTTTCCAGCAAAGCCAAGTGCATTTTTCTAGCTGGACCTTTGGCAGGTAATTAATACTCTCTGACCTTTGTCCCGACTTTCCCTATTTTTGCCTGGTGGGCTTTTGTGGCTAATGTCTCCGTTCCACCTGGGTCAGAGGGAACTTGGGCCTCACAAAACAAGGGGGTGAGAGAAGAGGGGGCTTTGTCCACAAGCCCTCAGCCTACCTGGGAATGATTACTCGAGGTCTCCATCTTCTCCTGAGATCTGTCCCTGGCAAGTTTTGCTGCCTCTTTCACCTCCTGGAATTTTTCCGCAAACTACAGGTAAAGGAGAAAATAGACTCAAACACTACAGGAGACCGTAGCCTCTCAACTGCATCAAAGATGCCCAAGGCGCAGGACGGGGAGGGGGGGTGTGTGTGAACATTTGGGCGAAAGCTTGTGGCCCGATCGGCCGCCCCCTCCCTCACCTTAGCAAGCTGCTGCTCTGAGGCGAATCCGAGGCCAAAGACGGTGTTAGCCCGGCTGTCGGCCCACTGACCAAACTTCTGCGAGGTCTTTGTGAAGGTCATGTTGGGCGTGATGGTGCTGTTGATGATCACCTGGCATAAGGAGAGTGAAACCGGCTGAGAAGGACACCTATATCAGGGAAGACTGTCCCACCTCCTTCAGAAAAGAGTCCATCTCTCAGTGTGAGCAGCATGTGGCTCTGTGGACTAAGCCTTTGTGCCGATGACTGCCCAGTTTCGGTAGAACAGTCACACGTCTGTGGGCCCTTGAGCAAGGCCCCTGACCACCAGCTGCACAGGTGCTCACTCTCACCTACACGTGTGTCCTAGAGAGCATGTTGGGGTGGGCAAAAAGAGAATCACCCCCCAGGGATCAATAAAATGTCATAAATAAATGGATGCTGAGCACTAATTACTGTTTACCTCTTCCTACAGTTAAGGTACATCCAGGGTGGAATGTTCTAGACATTGAGTAACACAGTGAAACACTGGGTTGAGGGTCATCAGACGGCCAAGCGCACATGTGTTTGGGCTGTAGGAGGAAATCAGAGTTCAGATAGAACGTCAGCAGAACACCAGAAGAACAACTGGAGAACGTCAGCAGAACACCTGGAGAACACGCATGCTGCATGTTCTGACGTAGCTGGGGGAGGGACCGCACAGTGGATTCCTATGATGTTGAATGGCTGGACGGGAGGGGGGCTGCTGTATATAAAGCCTGGAGTGAGAGTTGCGCACAGCGGCCCAGCCTGCGACACCCTCTGTCGGCCCTGCGGGACGTGGAGGTGCAGATTACAGCAATTAGGATGAAACAGGCGACAGTTTAATGAAGATGCATCTCCCTTCTTGAGGCGACATGGTGTCTCTCTGTCGGAACTGAGGACCCGAAATGACAGGCTGCTGGTGTCAGCGCCTCACCATACCCCGGTGATTTTGACGCACATGTGTTACGCGCGACCTGGACCCCACGGCCTGTAAGGCCAGTGACCTCTGGGCTGCTTTGCTGCCAGACGCCTGCTGACTGTACATTTCCCCGCTGTCTGACACAGGCAGGAGATGCCCCACCAGCCTATAAAAAGCCCCAGACTCCCTTACTGGCAGGGCCAGCTGCTTCTAGTGCTAGAGAGGGAAATAAACCCCAGTCACAACATTATATTTTAAAATGAAAAAGGGGCCAGCTGGCCTGCGGAATGCTGATCACAGCACTGATTACCATGCAGGGCCATCGCGGACTGAAGGCTCGGGGGCTGCACTGCACAGCCTGACAGCACCTGCAGGGAGGATCCGCTGCGATCAGGAATTTTGTACTTTCTAATCTTCTCCTGATCCCCATCCTCAGATAACAGTCCATTCTCCTCTATGTAAACACTCACAGTACGTTCAGATAACTGTAAATATTTCACATCTTTTATAACATTCTCGTTCTCCATCGCTCACATTCCGCTACACGGTGAACATGTGGTGGAATTAAGGGGCTCGGTATCACGTTTCTTTGCTTTTGAGACTTGTAACAAATCGTGGCTGAAAAAATAAAAACTGAAATCATTGCATTTATAGGTTGTTTGGTGCTGTGTTTTGAAGCATCTCCAATAAGCACCTCAGGATGTCAGGTGCGTGAGATCATTTGTCCAGCCCTGAGCAGCTCCCTGAAGAGCAGGCAGCACCTACTGACCCAGTAGCCTGGAATACTTCATGACCTCAAGTTCTCTCAGGGTGAAATCCAGTTGGTCTGAGATTATCGTAAACTGGGGCTCCGTCCCAGACAGGCCTAATTCTCGGGACTGTCGCTACTTCTCATTGGAGCACCAGACAAGCTCAGGAGCGCAGGACATGCAGAGGAGTGCACCAGATGGGTGTTACTTTCAGGGCTTGGAGAAGCAGACTGAGCTTTGGCATACGTCTGGAGAAACTGTGTGCAACCCCTGTGATAATTACAGATTGGCTGAACAGTGACTAAGACACTCTCTGTCTCACTCTCTGTCTCTCTCTCTGTCACTCTCTATCTCTCTCTGTCTCACTCTCTGTCTCTCTCTCTCTCTCTCTCTATCTCTCACTCACTCTATCTCTTGTCTCTCTCTCTCTCTGTCTCACTCTGTCTCTCTCCCTGTCTCTCTCTCTATCTCTCACTCACTCTATCTCTTGTCTCTCTCTCTGTCTCACTCTGTCTCTCTCTGTCTCACTCTCTGTCTCTCTCTCTGTCTCACTCTGTCTCTCTCTCTCCCTGTCTCTCTCTCTCTCACTCTCTCTATCTCTTGTCTCTCTCTTTTGCTCTCACTCTCTCTCGCTCTCTCCTCCCACAAGTACCATCAAAGTAGAACAATGATTTCCGTCATGAATGTCCTCATGCTGACTCACTGCATCCTTTCCCGTTTCTCCCTCTCACATCCCTCGCACTCCCTGCGTAGTGGGGGGAGGTAGGGGCACGGTGCAGTGGACGGGATCTGTGCTGCTCTCATCATGGTGACCCCATCGTATGATGGACGGCCGACTGATCGGCACCTCTGTTGTCCCCTACTTCGATGGTGGGATGGAGCAGGCGCGATTCGGTTACTGGTGCGTAATGGAGAGTGGGTGCTGGGGTGCTGTTAGGGTGCTACTGCAGGCTTCCAGGAGGGGTGGGGGGCAACACGAAGGGGCCAGAAAAACAAACACATCAGCCGATGTCAGACGGAGAGGAGCTGGAAGACAGAGCTATCAAGCGAGCCTCAGAAAGCCCCTGCTGAGATGTGGGCCGGGCCTCTCTGGTACTAATATCCGGTGCTGCCTGAAATTTGATCAAAAGCTCGTCTCTGACTGTGGGGAAATGTAGCGTACAGAGCTGCCATTAGCAGGCGGCCCGGAAGCTGCGCACTTGTCTGAAGGCGAGGCGCCCATTAGCAACCTAGTTCGGCTGCTTCCTGGCCGCCCGCACCCCCTCCGATAATCTTATCATGCAGGTATCCGAGCTTTAAACTGACCTCATCCTGTAGAAGTAGCTGGTCCTGTGTGGGCCGTAAGGCGTGAAGCCGAACCCCCCGGTCCCCATTCAAGAGGAAGTGCTGCTGGGGGAGGGGCTACCACCCCACCCACCACCGCGTGCGAGCCTCACAAACCCAGCCTGTGGCTGGTCCCTCCCAACTCCAGTCACACCCCGCAGATCAGCCTGGACTGTGACGGACTGTGAGAAGCTAAAGTTAACATGGTTGGCGGTGAATGTTGGTGGCTAGAGGCATGATGGGAATGGCTGTGAAGGGGGCTGTGCGGCCGGGGATTTGTGGCGAGAGCCTGTATCCGCAGCCATGATGTCAAAGGGCTACAGGGAAAACTGCACAGGGGACACTGGAGTACATAGTCAGAATGCAGAGGGCGCGCAAATGAGTTTATCACTAATGAATCATTTACACGCGGCTTTGGGGAAATACCCTGCTTAAGGACAACTAGTTTTCTGGAGAGCAAATCAAAGTGTGGAAAGTTATACAGCAGGTCAGGGAGCGGATCTGAGGGAGTGTGAAGATCGGGATGCAGAATGTGACCGTGAAAGAGGCCGGGCCAGGTTTCCCGCGTTCGGCAGGACGCATTTTATGGCGGGGAGGACCATTCTATGGGGGGGAGGGTCTTCTGTGATCTCCTCGCTGTTCCTGCCCTCTGCCCCACTCTCTGACGTTCATATAACATTCCTGTAACATTCATCCATTCAGCAGTGTGACCACGGTGCACTGCAAAGCCTGGCGCCGGCATCATTGAATGTAGGTGACCGTCACTTTTGCTGTGCCGTTTCTTGGGGGGTGGGGGGGGGGGTGGAGCAGAATTCCAGCTCTATGCTGTGGTATCAGGGAATGAGCAGCCCCCCCCACATTTGTCAACCCCCATCTCTCTGAGGTCCACTGTTGACACCACTAAACTCCTGCCCAGTCCTGGCTCATACCACCTCAAGTCAGCCAGGCTCCCCCACGATGCTCACCTTGGAGCCATCCACGCTGATGACCCGGTAGCTACTGCGCGTGCTGTCGTAGAAGTAGGAGACGGTGACGGCCTGCTTGCTGGCAGAGACCCAGTTCTTCTTGGTGGTCGGGTCGATTTGGAAGACGTGAGCCCTGGTGGTGAAGATCGGCTGCTCTCTGCGGGACACGAGAGCGGGAGCGAGGCCATGAGGAGGAACAGAAAAAAAAAACAAAGCATTGTAAGAAATGTAAAGAATGTCTGGCGCTGCAGGAATCGCCGTCGTCGCACCGCGTGGCTCCGTTCACCGTGAAGGGTTCGTCTGAGCGGATTGAGGTGGTCAGGTGGAGCCTGCTCTGGCCTCAGACCAGCGCTAATGTGATGGAGCCTGTGAGCTCACATGGGAAGCGAGCACCATCAAAATGCCAGCTGACGGGATGCATGCACATGTCAATCGCAGGCGTCCCATCCACGCGGAAAACGTCAGGGCTGGGGTAAGTATGTGAGGACTGGGAGGGGGGACACAGTATTCACATTCTATCTGGCCCTGCATTGGGTGGGTGAGTGCGTGTGTGTCTGTGTGTGTGTGTGTGTGTGTGGCTGCCCTCATCAGGCTGCAGGGCATTATGCAGTGACACACGCAGAGCCAGATTCCAGCAGAAGCACTAAACAGGTTCCTGTCTTATGAATCATCGGGTCCTCGGCCAGAGAGGTTCCCACAGAGACGCCGGCTTAAAATAACCAGATGGAATGGGACCCTCTGGCAGCAGGAAAGCCGACCACCTCGTAACCCCTGAAAATCGCAGACGGCTATTCGGAAAGCGCTTAACTCCGATTCTGCTGTGAGGGGGCCACCTTACCCGTGCCCAAGATCCCCCGCCCCACCCTCGACCTGGATCTCCATTTTGCATCTTTCTGATCGTAAAGGAGTTCCCAGCAGTTCATAAAAACACAATCATTACTACTCCGGTGTCGTACCTCATTTCCCGGTAAAAGTCTCGCACTCCTGTACTTCATGAACCAGTAAAGACCTCAAAGGTGGCCACCTTCAACTCCTAATCACACAGGCTGCTGGCGTGGTTTGTAGACCTGATAGTTCATGACTAAGGTGATTCAGTTTGTGTTTTGTACTGGATAACTGTTCACATCATGCAACTGTAATTGTTATTGGGCTGTTAGACTACATCTATGGTACCTGTTACCAGATAATGTTTCAAAATAATATAATAACATAATAACATAATTTCAATGTTGTTCTTCTCTTATCAGCAACAAGGGTCGTCCTGCCAGGTCCATGGCGATTTCGAGACGTTATGAAAGCGCGTTTTAATTTAGGTAATCGGAAAAACTTCACCTAATTACCTCCGGAGGGCTCTTTCAGAAGGCCTTTTGACACTGGAGGTGAGTCAGAGGGGTCGTTAAACTCCACATGCTGCTATGCTGGGGGGGGGCTTGATGGATTACCATAGATGTTTCACTCTCTCAGCACACAGGGCAGAATCGCCTTCCAGTCAGCAGAAACAGGTTGGGGAGGAGACGGCATTCTTTTTTTTTTGGGGGTGGGGGGTCGTCTGTGCTATGTGTGATTGGACCACATGGTGCACACTGGCCCGGTCTCAGATAACAGGAACCACACGGGACTTGTGGTGGCTCTCAGTAGGTCCTAAGTGCCCTAAACTGTCCCTGATCGACACCCACTTCTGAGCGACGGATCCGCTTCCCCTCTCAGCTGAAGTACACACTACAAACAAAATAAAGCTTCGCCTATTTAAAGGCTCGGGTGAAGATAATGACGGCCTTTCTGTCCCTGGGCCACAGGCCTAAAAATAAAGGGACCCACAAACGTTTGCCGCAAATCTTGCTACCTTGACTACGCCTGAGATTGTTCTCCCTCCGGGAAGGACGATGTGGTGATTTGCGATACACATCACCGTCAACGCAACCAATCTGAGCCGGTCGCTGGGACCGAGCAACCTTCCGGGCGGCTCTGCTTCTAGGCCGAGCGACGGGGGCACTGCTGTGATTGGCTGGCACACATGCTAATGGTACCGTGCAAATATAGAAATTTGGGCTCATTAGCATAGGCGCAAACACATGCGGCTCGTCACTGAGGCTGAGGACAAGGTCACCTCCGCTGGTCCGCTCCTGACCCATTAGCAAGGCTTCGCCGCGGATCGCAAACGTGCAAGACAAAGGTGTGATTTCCTCCTGAGTACTTACAGCTCCAGGAAAAGGTGGCAGGCTGCAGATTCATGGAGGCCAACACCAGAGTGTGAGAGCTCCTCCACGCCCAGCCTCACACTCACCCCTTTCTGGGGGCACAGAGTGCCGTCGAACCACCCGATTAGCCGAATGCTGCGTCAGACCAGTCAGAACATAAAGGCCTTTCAATCAGGGAACACATGCAAATTTCTCGGTTTCTTCCGGCTGCTTTGTATGTAACCTGTAGCCTCTGTGCGTCTTACAGCCTGACTCTACAAACAAAAAAAAAAACACTTCTGCGGTGAGGACAAACACGGAAACCTAGAACTTAACGGACCAGTGACTCTGTACTACAGAGAGACCTTGACTGGCAGGATCTGAGCTGATGCTCTCCTGTCTGACGTCCTGTTCTTTCTGGGATGAGTGGCCCTGCACTTGATAAGCGGATGAATGGAGGGAAAATATAGCATCAACTCGAATGTTCTGAGTGCCTGTTCAAGCCAAAATGTGAACTAAAGAGACACCGGGGGAGATATTCACTGTGAACCTGCTCAAGCAACTTAATTCACTATGAGTTGCCCCATGAAATTACCGTACAGATCAGGGGTCTCAAACCTAAATAACTCGGAGGCCACGGGCTTGGAGTTTAAAGAGAAACGAGAGGGGAAAAATGTCTTAATCTCTATATTATTCTACTGATCAGTGCTGGGTGGGGGGGTAAAAAAATATAGATGTTACATCGTTTTCTTTATTTTAGCGGAAAATTGACGTTACATTGTTTTTTTAATTTTTAATGGAATATAGACATTGCGATGCTTTTTATTTTTAGTGGAATAATTACATTGTTTTTTTAACGATTAGTGGAATATAATTTTAAAAAGTTTTAAAAGTTACATAAAAAATAAAAATATATTTTGTTATACTTCGCAGAATAAAGGAATTACATTGTTTTATATTTTTTGGGGAATGTCGACATTACATCGGTTTTTATTTTTTATTATTTTTTATTTGGAAAATGAAATATCAACCTGCAGGCAGTGCAATCGGTGCAGGACCATGTGATTCAACGCGAAAGCAACGGCAGCAGAGGAAACCAGGCTTGTGGGACTGTTTTTACACACACAGCCAGCCATACACAGCCAATCACACAGAGCCAATCACACACAGCCAGCCATACACAGCCAATCACACAGAGCCAATCACACACAGCCAATCACACACAGCCAATCATACACAGCCAATCACACACAGCCAGTCACACACAGCCAATCATACACAGCCAATCATACACAGCCAATCACACATAGCCAGTCATACACAGCCAATCACACAGAGCCAATCATACACAACCAATCATACACAGCCAATCATACACAGCCAATCACACACAGCCAAACATACACAGCCAATCACACACAGCCAATCACACACAACCAATCACATACTGAAAGGGGGGGGGGGTGCTGCTCCTATGGGACAGCATCTCTGCTGATCACCAGGCATGGGGTGGGCTGACGTTTTTCCATGCCATACATGTGCAACCGACCCAGCGCATGGGCACTGAATCACTGGCTAGGAGACTGGCCATCATGCTAAAGCGTGGCCTTCAAAGGTGCTTGGGGGCAGCGGAGCCCAAAGGGTGCAATGCAGTGACGGGAGTAGAGTGATGCAGGAGGCTGCCCTTGCATTTTTCCTTATTAGCTGTAAACAGAGCTAAGCTGCGCTGACAGCCGCAGAGAGACGGTGTGAAATTGCCCGATTAAGAAGATATCCCTCGATCTTTATGAGGTTCTGATTCACTTCAGCTGTGTGACCATGGATGGGCGGAGCTTATTCCACGGTGGCCCATCATGAATCATGTCCTCTTACGCTTCACATGGCTGTCCATCGACGATGCCCACCAACCTTCAGCTGGCATTCAGCTGGGCGAACAGGAACCTGTCTGTCTGACACTGGAGCGGAAGACATCCCTCAGCTGTCGTCCAGGGCTGCGCCGGCGGGGTTGCCCCAGGGGCCGGAGATGCTTCTGTCTTGGCACGTGTAAAGAGCAGCGGGTCGCTCCAGTTAGACTCAATGAGCATCTGGACACAGGTCTGGCTGGTGTTGCAGGAGGGTCCTGCATGGTAACCTGGACCTGTTGCCAGTAGGAACATTCCTGAGATGCCTGGCAGTGCTGCACGCAGACATGACGGAGGAGCTGCTCCTGCAGGCCTCACCTGTTTGTCGCGGACAATACTCAACACAGGCAGCTGGTTGGGTCATACCTGGGGAAGAGGGTGTGTCATGCACTGAGGCTGCTGCTGCATGGGGGGGGGGGGGGGGGCGCTCAGCTCAATCTCCACAGAGCGAAAATGCAGAACCGTCAGCTGAAACGCAACCTCTGTCCTCCTCTTTGAGCAAGATCCAATTTCTGGCACATCAGAAACCATAGGAGGGAGTGGATGAGTGGGTTGCAATATCTAGAGGAAGAAGGAGCCTGGGATGGAGATGCTGTGTTTGGTGGCTTCCATTTATCACCTAAAGAGACGCCCTCCAAGACGAGCAATCACAGTGCACTCAGGTCGATCGTCCTGGGCAGTTTGGAAGGGGATCTGCCGGTGGGTTCGAGCGGCTATGTGCCAGCAGCACGAAGAATATCTTCACAAGCTGCTGAAGCCATGCTGAGAGGAAAAAGTGAAAGTGCCAACGCAGAACCAAAGTTCAACATTCCACCCAACAGGGAGGAACCTTTCAGCGGCGAAGCGGGAAGGATGCGTCTCATCTAACACCTACAGAAATAGACTCTGAAGTCGCTCCGTGTTTCTCTGATTAATGGTCTGGAGAACAAAAAATGAGAAACGAGGAATTTCTCTCCACAAGCTTATCAACACAGTCAAATTTGGTCTCCCAACCAAAAATGACAGTATGATAACGCCCCTGGGAGTGTACACAGGTACGTCTTTAGATTAAAGGGGTATGTTTCAGAGCTCCTCAGACTGACAATCTGGGACATTTCAAGATGCAGTGCCGGACCTGCTGGGACAGAGATACCTTCAACGGCTGGAGCTGTTATCAGCTGAAACCGTCGAGAAGGTGCAGCAGAGCAGGACAGACCTGCTATTCAGGGCACACAGAACCTCAGAATAATCGAAGTTAAGCATGATGTTGATAAAACAGCTTCTGAGAAAAATATTGCAAAGAGACACGCTGTCCAAGCTGAGAGAAAATTAATTTGTGATTATTTAACCTCCTCAAGGGGGCGGCATGGTGGTGCAGTGGTTAGCACTGTTGCCTCACACCTCTGGGACCTGGGTTCGAGACTCCGCCTGGGTCACATGTGTGTGGAGTTTGCATGTTCTCCCCATGTCGTCTTGGGGTTTCCTCCGGGTACTCCGGTTTCCCTCCATAGTCCAAAAACATGCCGAGGCTAATTGGACTTGCTAAATTGCCAATAGGTGTGCATGTGTGAGTGCATGGTGTGTGAGTGTGCCCTGCGATGGGCTGGCCCCCCATCCTGGGTTGTTCCCTGCCTCGTGGCCATTGCTTCCGGGATAGGCTCCGAACCCCCCGTGACCCAGTAGGATAAGCGGTTTGGAAAATGGATGGATGGATAACCTCCTCAAATATCCAAGATGGCTGTTTGATAACATCAGTCTACAGTGGTTATGAGCAAGTGAGATATCATTTATTTTCATTACTGGTGATTTAGAGACACCAGTTCATGTCTTTGGAAATCAGAGTATCTGGAGGAAAACACAGGAAGAACTCACAGGTGCATAGTTCTGATTAGCCTATAGCACAGCTCCAGTGTGGATAAGTTTGTGTGTCTATGTGGGGGGTGTCCTTTCACTGCATAATTTGTGCCAAGACTGAAAATGTCTGTATCCCTGCAGAACCTGGCAGCAAACAGCACCATTTCCCACCATCTGGTCCTTGTGCTTTCTGTCCGAGTCAGTCTATCTCCCTCGTCTAGGTAATCGTTACACAATTCCGGATCATTGCAACTGGGAACACTTTGCCATCATTTGTAAGATCAGCCAGTTTGGTGCCCCCTCCATCCCTGGGAACCCCTCCCAAAATGCAGGAACCCTGGAGAGCACAAACCAGCGTGGAGGACAGCTCCGAGCTCTGTGGTCTCTCCCCCTGTCCTCCCCGTGCACAGGACGGCTGCCCCTGCTTCTTATTTAAAAAGGGAAATCCCTGTCAAACCTTCTCCACGTGACTCTCCCAAGAAATTGGCCTCTTAGCTCCGCACAAAGCAGACAGAGACCTCCATGCTCGCTATTGCGTAATAAGGAATTGATGTATTTTGCAGAGAATGGGAGATTTTATTAGAAGGAAGCACTTGTGAGATAAAAGTAAACGGTAGCAGAGTCTAATTATGCGGCAAGGGTCATATTTGAGCAAGGGGGGCTGATAAGCACTGAGTGAGAAACGAGTACAACGGCAAACTAAAACGCATCTGAACGATGCAGTTAATCTATAATCGCCGACAAACACAGCTCTGGAGGGCAAAAAAGCGCTAGCGAGCGGAAATATTTAAAATCGATTCCACCGAAAAACACCTCGGCTGTACTCGCTGGCTCTGAAAATATAGCGCACGGGGACCAGTTTTAAGGACATAAATTTATAAATTACAGATATGTGAAAGGTGCTTTTAAATATCTTTAAAATTGTAGCGAAATAGAAGAGGTACTTCTAAAAGGACAAGTAAACAGATGAATATCACTGATTATGATTCTGATTTTTACAATTATTTCATCTGATCTCACAACGAAACACAACAGACCATTTTCTATTGTTTTGGACCCAGTCAGGCTGGTTTCCCTGCTGCCTCGGATTTCAGGAATGCTTCAAGAAGAACGTCTATTTAAGGCCTAGATTTACTGCATTCTGCTTTTTCGGGGTATCGAATTAACGTGCCGCATTAAAACACGGTAAATCTTTCAGTTAACAGTCCGGTAGTTACCAGTGTTCGCCTCAGAAATAAGTTTCACGAGGTTGAATTAATTGAGGATAAAGCTCTTCCCGCACGCCAAAGAGCACGAAATTATGTTTAAGCGTATAATGGGTAGTTTATCTTCTGAATTTTATCTAACTTAATTATTGACTTATTTAAGTTTAATTATAAGTAATGGCGTTAGTTTAGACCACGAAACCGATTAACTGTTTCGAATTAAATAATTAGACTACCCCAGATATGAGCATGCCACTGTTTTCAGTTTATAACCCCGTCAAAACTGTTTATCCTGGATAGGTTTATCTTTCTGTGTGCCAAATAAAGTTAAGCTACTTCTGTGTATTATCAATGCAATGCTTTGTATAACGCGCATACAGACCGACTGAATTTACAACTTTGAAATTAAGGTAAATAAAGCGAGCCTCTAGACTGTATTATGAAGGTAATCCCATGCATTTTATTATCGTTCGATAAATTAGTAATACTCTCATTTCCGGACATGATATTTAAGACAGGCTACAGTCGAGTTGAACCTCTTTGGATGCACTAAACTTTGTGCAAAAGTCTTGTGCGCCTACGATAATTCAAAATTCATTCATAAAAAAAAACACGCAACACTAGACATAACAGCGGATGTCGGCCGTTACCTAATAATGAAACGTTCGATTTAGTTTAATGGATATCGGACACTTGATCGATTAGGGACCCTTTCGATGAGAAAACCAAAATGATTCGAGGCAAAATATGCAACGGACGAACAGCCTTAAGAATGTTCTGCAGTTACTGCTACGTTACTTTTTATTTGTGAGAACTGGGAAAAACTCATCCAGCGTCTAACGACTGGGAATTTTACTGCACGGTTTGTCTACCTTCATGCAGGTAGATCATTGATTCAAACTTCCAGTATTACTTCTTGCTTGCTTCTAAAGCGTATGTGAAAATGCATTATACGTTTGTGAAATTTGATTCGGATATTAGAAGAAATCCCTCGGATTCGATGGAAAATTATCGGGAAAATGATGACCGGAACATTCGTCCATAATATCTCTCGGCGGTCTAAACTGACCACACAAGCATGCAAAATTGACCTTGCGTTATGCAGGATTTATCGCGCATTTCAGCGTCCTCATTAAATGAAAAACACACCCAACTTTACGTACTCCACAGCAGGATGTCGGAATCCTTCTCACGTGTATTAGTTTGCTGAAAATGGTATAGAATGGCTTTAGTCTCATAATCAAACCGTATATAACAAAACACCGCAAAGCGTGTGAAAACCATATCGATGGATTTTTCTACATATCGGTAGGTCTTTTTAGGCTAAGAAATGGTAATTTCTGGTTCAAATATGTCTAACTATTACACGAGTGCCCAAAAATGCACTTCAATATGACATAATTTAAAGAAAAGTACTCACCCCATTTCCACGGACTTTTGTAATTAGACTGAAAGGTCTAAAATGGATTCTGTGGTGAACTTTGTTCAAAAAAATGATAAATGAAATAAATCCACCTTCAGTTTTTTCTTGTGCCCATCGCAGTCTCTTCAAGCAGCCAGCAATAAAAATAAAACTGAAATTTAAGAGTGACTCACACTGTGCTCTAAGCGGCAGATTTTTCCTCGTTGTAAATCCTTTCCCTTTCTTTCCACCGTGAAGCTCATGTCATTTAAAAAACGTCTCAGATAAAGAAGAAACAATTTCCCTGACGTTAGTGCTTTCTGATTAGACGCTAAAATGTCAAGCTCTTAAATTGTGTTACACTGCTTAATACATTTCAGCAGTGGTAGATGCCGTCGTTCCCTGGTGAGCTTCAATTACAAGTGAGGCACACGGCCACAGCAGCGACACTGAGCGGATCCCACCTGCTTATCACAACAGCCTCCCACCTACTCCTGACACGAAGCCTGCCCTCCGTCTCCAGGGACTCGAACCGAACAGTAACTAGTGTGTAATTAATATTTTTCAAATACTATGTGTCTTTCAGAGCTGGTGCTCTGCAGAAATGGCATTGCGTGTTACATTTATTAGATAATGAGAATGCAAAGGCATTCCAATGCACCAGAATATTATGTCATATATGGAAGCGGAAAAGTAAATTCACTGATCGCACGAATGCGCGCGCGTTCAATCACCACACACACACACACACACACACACACACACACACACACACACACACACACACACACACACACACACACACAAACGAGATCACCCTATTAGAGTGAGTGCTTTATTTTTTTTTAAGTACAGTTAAAATCACTGTTATTAACTGGCATATGTTGTTCCCAGTTAATACATATACGCTACGTAATAAAGGGTTTGTGTGTATGCGTGTGATTGTGTTTAATGAAACTGTCTTGAAACCAAACGCATCTTAGCCGGAATTCCGAGGGGGGGTTATTATTGTTGTTGTTATTATTATTATTATATCGTGGCCGATATAATAATATTTAGAAGAAGCAGGATGATACATTATGTAATATTTCACAATAGGAACTCTTCGTACTGAATGTTAACCCTCCTACTGTATTACTTGATTTCCGGAACCATTTATCATCCAGCCATCGGGGAGCTGATACACTGTTACGCCTGTGTGACACTGTTTAGCGTTCGCGGGCCCGGGTCAGTTTCATCACTGGCTACGTTAGTGAGACGTGTGCTGATTTTCGAGCTAGTTTTTCATAGCCTCAGTGCGAAATTTTCAAACCCTCTAAACTTTCGGATTTAAAAAAGTAAAACTTAAGTAAGTCTGCTTTCCGGCTAGGCTCGAATACCTGACGTGTGTCTGTGTTGTGCTACCCGGCTGTCTGGATGACCTAAGGAAGCTTCGTGATTCCCCATTCAGAATGTCTGCATTCCCAGAGTCTTCGTCCGATTTAGAGGAGCGCTTCTCCGGCCCCTTCGCGTCCAAAGACGGCCAGCAAAACCTCGGACGTGATTCGTATCCACCGCCCACAGCGGAGGACTGGAGCGGGCTGGGGGCTGGCGACAACCAGTAAATTAACATTTTACTAACATTTTAAGGGTATTTGAATGTTTTACTAACATTTTATTAACCGCTTTGAGTGGTTGGCATCCTCATTCATAGTCTGTTAATGTTTTGCTGTGTTGGTAGGCTACCTTTTATTTGTACAGCAGTTGGTACATGTATATGCATGTTAATGAGGATCTTAAGGTACTTCCACCTGTAAGGATGATGTGTAGGCAGCCAAAGAACTTTTTCTCGAGATGCATGTAGGCAGCAGGTCCGTGCAATGACGTTGATCTGGGTATGTTGTTGGGACCATGCGTACATAACATCACCTGAACACCTGAGGTACACGATTTCTTAATTCTCAGGACCTCCGGATCTCCCGAACCAGTCCCTGATTACGAGGAGCAGTTCGCCCACAGATTCACGTCCGCTGACCAGGAGTATCAGGAGTACCTCAAGCGGCCGTCGAACCCCCCGCCGATAGTGGAGGAATGGAGAGGTCGTGGAGGTGGTCACCACAATCGGTAAAACACTCCTAATTATATGGGACAAAATCTGATTAATAAATATATTGGCTTTGGTTTCATAAACTGGGAAATATAAAGAGTCAACTAGGAGAATGCGTCTAATATGTATAGGAATACTTAACTTGTGCTATTTGCTTGTAGGTACCATGAACAACGGCCATACAGAGGACATGATGGAGGCAGGGGTTGGTCTGGGAACCAGTGGGGTTCCCAGCAATGGCAAGACAGGCGCTGGAGTCATGGCAGTGGGCGGGACAACCCACACTCAGGGCATCACAACTCCTATAACCAGAGGCCACCTAACAACCGGTACTGAGGACCGCCGTAGGAGCAAGTAATGATGTATGAAGACACGCCTTTGATGCTGTGATTCAAGTAATGTCTTCGAGAAAGAGACCATTTGGTGTAATTAAGTAAACGATAGTCTGGAGTTATTTAGATCGATGGAATATGGTGATGCTGTATAATTTTTTGTAGTTGATGTGATGTTATCTTGCTGGGCTTGGTGTCGCAGTGCTTTGCACGGATGTGTCACAGTTCTGGAGACCAAGGTTTGAGTCTCTGCCACAACTGATTGACGTCTGCAGGTTTAGTAGCCCAAGAAAAACTAGACTTTAGGTTTGATTAATTGTTTTCTTTATATGAGGGCACTGTAACAAATGCAAAGAATGTTTTTTTTTTGCCTTTGGACTGGACTCTTTTTCATATTTCATGTCTGTATATTTTTCTTGTGTCATATTTTATACTGGGAATGACAGGTTTCACAATGAAAAGTTTTCAGACTGGTTTGAATGAACTTTTGAGTTGTGCTTTTATTGTCTGAAGATGAAATCCTTTTTAAAGTAAAACTAACATGGTGATGTCATGGGACCGAGCCACTTGGAACTTTCAGGTAAAATAACTTGTGGTAAATGCATGTGAAAGCTGCGTGTCAGACTGGCTTGTGATTGTCTCCCTCCGTCGGCGTTTTCATATAATCTGGAAGATGTTAATATACTAGCTGAACAGGGTTGGGGCCACGGAGCGGACGCTGCATCGCTGCAGTCAGGAGCAGTGAAGGCGAGACAGACAGTGTCCTGGAGGCCAGAAAGAATGATCGGTGACCTCCAGGAGTCCATGCTTCTATGCAGAGTCAGGTAATGGCTCACTGTGCTTATGGAGGTGTTTTCTAGCTCTGTACCCAAGTGCTCTGAAATCAGGAGAAATGAGGAAGACCAGAAATCAGACGCAGCAACTATGTGAGGTGAGAAGGGATGGATCCTCCAGGGAAGGGTTAACAGGTTCCTATTTAGCCATTATACAATAGGCTGGATTTGTATCAGTACATTGCAAGAGAACAGCTTCAATGAGATGCTTTAAGATTTAAAGAGAAGTAGACAGCTGGCTGATCACATGACTGGAAGGTCCTGTGGGGGTGGGGCTTGCTCTTGCACCCTTGAATAAGCAGCTTAACTGTGCAGCTGCGTAAATATGGAGAAAGAATTTAATAAGTTCATCCAGATAAATAAGCTGAGTGAAAAGTGCCAAGCAGGTAAATGCACTCAGCACTCACAAATTTCCTTCACCCAAAAACACGGTCCTTTACCTACAGCTTGGACATTGTTTCTCCTTTTCATCATAAAGGATGTCAAGCTGCATTTTGGTGGTTTTTCCCCATGGTGTTCCTGTAGCCGTTTTATATTCAGTTTTTAATGTGTCTTCTTGTAGGAAGGGGGGCTTAAGGCAGGGTGCATTCTGGGAGAGATGGCTTGTGGACATGGCCACGCATGTGCAGTGCGAACACGCCAAACATACCCCTATTTAAAATACATCAAATAATTTAGGATACAACTTTCATCTGCAAACCTTTCCTAGAACTCACCTTTGTTTTATGGAATCTTAAACAGCTAGGATATCTGATGCCTTTAACTCTCCTGAGGATAAGGAAGCAAAAGCCATGTATTTCAATCCAAGGGCCTTCAGTAGGAGTCCTTGACCCTTATGCGTTTTAAAGCGTTTTCCCCCAGTTAGTGCACTTTTCAGGGCAGTCTGTGTGACACTCACTCTCCAAAGGCTCCTGCCCCCCCCCCCCCGGCCTTGCCACACAGCAGCAGTGCGCCGGCAGTTAGACAGTGGAGTGGGCCACTGCAATTAGTATGTCATCAAGAACAAAGCATTCAGGACGCTGCTACACTGAGAAACCTGACTCCTCCCGGGTCCCGTTACCATGGTAACATTTACATGCAAAACGAACTTTAACTGTATCGATCTGACTGGCATTGCATTTAATTGATAATTCTCCATGATATCTCTCGTGTTTTGTTACTGTCCCAGATACAGCTATTTTCTATACCACTAAAATATCCCTGTTTTGTGTGTAACATTCAAAATACTACTACTTAGTAAAGATGGAGGCATCATTCTGTAACATGACAATGCATTGAAACCGGAGATATTATGACAGGCTTGGATATAACACCAGAAATCTTCACTTGATTATTAATTTCTGTTGTGGCATAGTCTCTGTCTGGGCGGTTTACCTCTAATGAATTCACAGTTGGATTCAATAATTTTTGTCATTTTTGCATGTTAGTTGATATTTTTACTTGATATAATGAAAATGAAATGGTATAATTACACTTTGCTCTAAGTAAGATTATAATGGGTCAATATAAACACTCTGTTTCCCTCTCGCTTCAGCTTTCCTCTTTAACTCTTTGTTGCTCTGAGAAACACCCTTAGCTTTCCATTTTGGGAGTCTGGGGTCATGCTGGAGTGCAGCTGCTGATTGGCCAATGAGCGACGCGTGGCGTGTCTCCCTGAAAGCACCTGTACTTTGTTGATATAGCTGGGTCATTTAAGCTCTTCCCTCTCTGACTGCGCTTAACATCCTGCATGCGTAAAGTTCTGGGTCATCCCCCTACAGGTTGAAAAGTGGCTGGTTGCATTTCTTTTGAGATGCTAATGAGCTGTGTAATACTTGCTATACTCTAGTTAGTACACTGTGTAATGCATAGTGGTGTGTGACACCAGACAGATGCTCTGCATTGATGCCATTTTTGTCCAGTAAGCAGGCATGGGTGTTCATATCTGTGTGAGAGAGACTGTCAATTAGAGGTCATGTGTTTGCCTTGTGGTTGTCATGTGACCTGGCTGGCCATGTGTTCTGTGAGACACCCGTGTGAATATAAAGCAGTACAGTCAGGCCCACAGGTAAATCAGTGTGAAAATGTGTGTGTCCAAGTGTTAGATAACCAGGGATTAGCGCTTCTTCAAATGACATGCAGCGTTTCTGCACAGGGTTCTGCAGGAAAGTAGTTCTGGGATTGCAGACACTGGTGATGCTGAACCTTGATTGTGGCTCCTGCCTTTTGTGGATGACAGTATCTCAAATCCTGGTGCATGTGTTTCCAGTGTGGAGAGTTCATGTGTCGCACGACCCTGAATAGGACAAGCGGTTGCAGAAGGTAGATGGATGGATGGATGGATGGATGGAGCTCATAGGTGGCGTAGGGAGTTCAGCCCATTCCATGGAATTCTTAGCAGTTACTGGATTTTCATGCACTGCTATCCCCAGGCCTTTTGGGAAGAGCTTTCTTTCTCCTCTTACCCACCTTTCCCATCTATTTTTACTTGTAGAAGTGACGGCATTCCTACAGAGAGTAGGCTGTGTGTTGAATGTTTCTTGCTGAAAGTGCTGATAGAGGGACTGTTTGGTCTGAGTGTCTGAATTTCGTGCAGCGGTGTTTTGACTGTGTGTGCGGAGGCTATTTCTTTGAAGATTGTCGGCAAGATATAGTGAGTGATGCTGGGCATATTCCCCGAATCAGCCAGGGGGCTTTTGGCTTGGAAGCTGGCGTTTGCCGTGTTGTATTGTGACATTATGGCTGATTGGATGGATCTCATGAGTTCAACCTTTTTCTGTGAGTTCCAGACCCTCTGATTTGCGGTTTAGGCCCAAAGGAATACTCACATGTACAGTTCAGTGTGAGCAGATCATTTCAGGCTGCGTTGTGTTTTTATGGCCTGGTAGGTACGTCCATAAATGAGCATGAGAGCCACCAGATGCCCACAGAAATACCAAAGCCCAGGATTCACTTCAACAGGCATAAGACGCTCTTCTGGCCAAGTCCGTGCTGTGAGATGCGCTGCCCCTCATTACTGAATTACATGGCAGCAAATTCTTCTAGGTTGCCATTAAAATATCAAATGTAATTTCGTAACAGTGACTGATTTTCAAGGGTCAGTGAGGTGCAGGTTATTCCAGGTTTTTTCGTGTCCTGGTGGTGATTAAAAAGCAGCACAGTCTGGGGAATTTTTTATAAATCGGCTAATCTATGTGTCATATACTTGTGGTTCCTTCCCAGTGTGACTGTGTGCCAATCATATATTATCAGAAAACAGAAAAGGCAGTCCTTGCTGGATCAGCTCCGGTACACACACACACACACACACACACACACACACACACACACACACACACACGCACACGCACACGCACACACAGGACAGCTAGGTAACCCACACAGCATATTTCTAGGGCAGAGGTGGGTAATTCAGGTCGAGAAAGTAAAGGTCCAGACCAAGATCTTGTTTAAACCAGCCAGCTGAGAAAGCTGACTCTCCTTTTGCTGCCATGTAACTGCCCACCTCTGTTTAATGGTGACTTAAAGTAGCCAGATGCAGCTGTGTGATAGGAGCCCCATCCTTGCTCAGAATGAGGCTGCGAGGCGGGCGGATGCCGGAGGTGCCCTGACCTCTAGTGGAGATGCCGCAGAGAACATCACCAAAAGTCGGCTGTGGGGCAGCCCGTTTGTCATGTAGCAGTAATGCCCTTCTTGGACGCTCTAGCCGGTGCCTGACCATGTTTTCTCTCAGCTGCGACTGATTATGGATCGCCTAATCCCCAGTCCTTAACTGTTAACCAGCTAATCCAGGCCAATACATCCGCCAAGCTGGGGGGTGAAGTCAGGAGCCCTGCTGTGATGCAGCATCTTTTCCTACACGCTGGCCTCATCAGTCCAAGCTGTAACTGCATTTTTTTTTATGCGCAAGCCTGCCTCCAAAATCACTGAAGTTACAGTAGACGCTCCAGCATTTTTAACCATAATTAAAGTATTACAGTAGTATTGCATCAAGTGAACTAACTGTTCTGAAGTACTGACTATGGGAGAGTCTGACGTGCGCTTGGCCTTTTGCAGCCCGAGGGAAAACCTTGCTGGCTGTCCTGTGCTCAGCCCGACACGTGGGCAGGTTTTAGAGGCAGCTAATCGTTGGCATCCAGGCACAAACCTGTCACATCTTTCAATTGGACCCTTCGGAATGGAGCTTTGAAGGTCGCTGCAACTCTCACATGGGATTTGAACTTGTGTTAAATTCAGTTGACTTTACAAGGGATGTTCATGAGGGGAGGGGAGAGCTTTACTAAAATAAATGTAATTTCAAATTCCAACTTCATCTTTAAACCTTTTCTGTCTAGAAAGCAGAGGTGGACAGTTCAGATTTCATTTCAACCAACTAGCTAAGTACTGTGTGACTTTTTATGCTCAGCTAGTTGGTTGAAACAAAATCTTGGTCTGGATTTTTACTTCCTGGACCTTGAATTATCAACCTCTGCTAGAAAGGAGGAGGAGAAAGGAGGGTTTATTCTTTAGCTCATTTTTCTTATGAGAAGACATTGCTGGGAAAGACTAGAATGCTTGGAAAGGGTGAAGGTAAAAGAGAAAGAAGACGACCAGCAATGAGGTGAGCAGATTCATCACAACTGTGTAATAGCCGTGGAGAAGCCTGAAGATCCTACTGGAGGACATGTTGGTGTTACACGCGTCATTAGTGTGTCGCAACCAGGAATGGACACTTGATTACACAGCACCTAAAGGTTATCCAAAAAACCTGCAAACACAACAGCCCAATGTGGATAAGATTGCAGCCTTGGGCTACAGCCAGTCAATCCAGGACTGAAACAGCTTTGTTTGACTGTACCAGCTGACTAAAATCTTCAGCAACCCGAAGTGTGGTAACATCAGTACTACTTCTGTTTTGACCTGTAGCCTGTGCATATCAAAGTCGACTTGTAACTGGTCTTTTTGGGCTGTAACAAGCGCCAATGTAAGCCTGATTAAATCCCTTGGGTGCTGATGAGTCTGTACTACTGAAGAAGCTTCCTGTCACTCTATAGACGCTCCTCAGTCAGAAAAGCACTCGGAAACATGCCATGAGAAATACTCAGTGGAGGATGAAGGGACATTAGGTGAGTTGTCTACTTTATTACATGAAGCGAGATTCACTCAGAGAAGGATTTAAAGACAGTCGTGTGAGGCTAATTCTTATTTTTATACAAGGGGTTTCACGAAAATTGAGATTAGTCATTTGATATTTTAAATACTGCTGAAAATGAAAGATCACATTACTCAGATGTTATTTTCGTGTTCTTTCTTGCTTGTTACTGTTTGTTCTTTATAATATTCCGCAAGCAGCTCTCTGTTCACCAGTGGCAATCTGTGCATTTTCTCATTCCAGCTACTGAACACCTTCCATAATCATTAAATAACCTTAAAGGAGCCAACAACGACAATTTGAGAGTCTCTAAAGCTAAACACCGACTCACTAGCTCCCCTTTGTGTATGAAGACAAAATGACAATTAACATCTAGAAATTTTAATTGTGAGCTCATGGCTGCAAATGAATGGAGAGAATGTTAATACACTGCATTTTGTTCAAAATGATGCCTGCGACTGATTATCTCACATCTTTAAAACAGGTTCTGTAGGATCCATGCTTTCTGTCTGTTACTGGTACAGACAACTTTCTTACCCTGGTACAGACAATTGGAAAATTTTGGTTATATTGAAAGAATTAATTTTGACAAAAAGCACCTGGATTTCACCTCAATCGCCATCCATGTGTCACTCTTTATAAACATTTCATTAGCATATCTTATTGCAGTTATTCATCAAAGAAAGAAAGTACAAGTGATGCCAGATTGCCTGACAAATGTTACCAAAGCCCATGAAGTTGCTGCTGGTGCTGGAAACAGCGGGACGTCACATGATTCACGCAGTCTGGGTACCCTGCCGTGCTGTGCTGATGCCTTTTTGTCTTCCCCACAGGGAGACTCGCTGGTGCCATTATCACTCTTCCTAGCTTTCCAGTCGCCTATGATATGAGGCAGCTTCTGTTTTAAGTTTCTGCAGAACATCTTCTGGGCTCATGGAGCCTGAAATCTTAACTATTTTCTCCCGGGACCGACACCCCTAGTTTAACACAGATAAAACCGAGCAAGTAAAACCAGAGAAATCACATCCACTCTTTAATCCATTATCCTTGTTGGCTAATTGTCATCCAAGACTTAACGTGATCTTCAGAGTGAATGCCCTCCTAGCTGAGAGTAATTTTTTTTTAATTACAAAAACATTTTTTACAAAACTGTGTATTTTAAAGTGGAGGCAAAATTCGAACTACACGGATTTTGAGGAAATGCCGTTCTGAAAAGGTATCAGACCAAAGTACAAACCTTATCTAAAATGACAGCGCTTCGCTTCAGCTCCAGCACCTTGGAGAGATACCGGACCAGCTCTGCGTTCGCTTCGCCGTCGGATGGAGGTGCAGCTATACTGACGTCCACGGTCCGCTCGGACACAGCTGACAATCACAAACACAAATAACTGATATAGTTTAATCAATGACTGATATTTTACATGCATCCATTGAAGACGTTAAAAAACAAGTTTGGACACCTGAAAGCTATTGCGCCGGGTAACAGTTAACTTGCCTGTGATGGCATTCTGTTTTGACCCAGGCTTTGCATGTATCGCAATACAGACGAGTCCACTTCTGTCACGTACAACGGGGCCCAATGGGGACTCCGAATCCTCTGCCGCACCTTTATTCTGTACACTCTTCAATAAAAATCAGATTTGTTAAATCGGTACTTGGATGCAGATTCAAGATTATGCCTAAAAGTAGCATGCGTAGCACTTTGCAGTGCAGTATAATATAGATGTTGCTATGGTACTGATGTGCAACATGGAAGTGCGATGCACGAATCCTCACCGTTTTGTTCTTTTTAGGCATTGAGCACTTTCTGATTGTACGCTTTCCCGGAATGCTGCAAACGGAACCTGATTTCGACAGCCACCGATAAGATAGGACACTCCGATGGAACGACGAAAACGAAATTATATATATTGCATGTAAGGTTCCACTTGGAGGTGACGGTCGTGACAGAATACGTGGCGCCAAATACCTGAAAATTAGTTTTTTAAGATACATTTACATAGTGCAGCATGCCCCTACTAACAGCAGACATCTTACGCGATTACTACTTCCGGATGGCCATTGCGCACGCGCAAATTAAGGGGCGTGGCTAGTTTCAGTCACGTGATTTTAATGGTAGCTCGCCAAATACCCCGTGTGAAAGTCGTTCACAATAAACAACAGGTAAAACAAGAACATTTTTGTTTCAAAAATATTCCATACATATGTCGAACAATCGAAATTCCTGAAAAAGGTGTAGCGCTTATTTTGTTGACGTGTATATTTGTATTTTCATTTTAGGAAGAACAGTGCATCAACAAGAAGTTTTTCTTCTTCAACGGGTAAGTGCACCTTTACGATTCGGACCGAAATACTGGCCATATGAATTATAATAGTTGGAAGAAATAAAAATGCGTTCAGCATGAGTTACTCTCTTTGTATTACAACGTGGATGCATTTGGTAGTGCAAGGTGTCATTTAAACATATTTTGAAGTTCCTTGTCACCCTGACCGGGATGGTATGTATATTTTGGAGTGTTTTATTCTCTATTAATTAAGATATAGAATTCTAAATCTTTAAGTGCACATATAATTTTCTCGATGCACATATATTTTCCTATGCAAAACCTGCCTTCCGGGTATCAACGTAAAATCAGAGACCGCTCATAACGGTGGCGCCCTCTCCCGTAATTACTGTAAATTGCACAGCTGATATCAAGCAATGGGAGAACAAGCACCGGTACAGTAACAACCGAACTCCAAACATCACTGAACCTTTTATGCTATTTACATACTAGATAACAGTTGCTTGTGTTTGTCGTATGTATAGCATTCTGAAATGCAACTCTATCAGTGTCTGGAGAACAGCATCTCAAGTCACATTCATGGAGTTAACGCCAACACGCTGTGAAATCCGAAATCGATGTAGTGTCAATGTCAAATCTCCTTGGCAACATCCAACGGCGAGCAGTCGTCTTCTGGGTCGCATTACTAGCATTCCACCTTAACACTCTGGACGGCAAAGCTCGGGGCTTTAGGTGTAGAAAATAATTTCAGGTATTTGCCCATCCTCCACTGATGTACCATTATTATTCCCAGGGGAACTGAAGAAGAAAAATGTCGTCTTGGTCCCCGGTGATGTTTCCTGAACCACCTTCTTTAAGCCCTTTGTGCCATAGTGAGAATCTGGACCCTGTAGAAAAGCAACACCACAGTGCTCGGCCATCTCGATCTAGGAATGGTATTCATGGATTTAACAGTTGCTTGGAACCACAACACACCTTCAGAGTGGCACAAGCAGTGTAGCTCACGTTGGGTAGGATCTCGATGGGCTCCCTGAACATCACCCTGAACGTGTTCGCTGTGCCATCGCAACTGAATCCTGTGTCATTCTGTCCAATCATCTGGCCTTTATCAGTCTCAATTATCTAAAAGGAGAAATCACATTACATACAACAAAACAGGGAAATAAAGTCACTGTAACAGTCAGGAGCCAAGTAAAGTGTTCAGATACATAAAGGCAGCATAACATACCTGAATATTGACCTGATAGTCTGTCGGTCCGTGAATAGAACCATAAAGTCCAAACCCCACTATTGATATACGTCTATTTACATTGAACCTGTAGTGGACAAGAGAAAAAAGAGGGACAAGAAGAGTTCAATCTCAGCACATGATACCCAGGCACTCAATGTAGAAAGTGAGACGAGAGCAGCCGACATGCACATGACCTTACCTAATTCTGTCACTGGTTCCGCTGTACCCCCACCGACTCTCTACCTGCTGAAACCTACAAATGCTGCGTTCCTGTCCCCTGAGACAACACCTTGGCCTGTCAATGTAGTCAACGCGGGGTTTGGGGTTTACTGTAAAGTGTAAAAACAGATTTACCACCTCCCGATCAAACAATATTCCAGACTGGGCAGGCCCTGTTGCACAAGAAAAAATATCAGACTGGCACCTTAAATCTTTCATTGTTTGGAAATAAAATAGACAGACTTCAGCAGTTCAGACATGAAAACAGTTCAGTCATTCATCTTTAAGCGTAACTTAAAAGGCACAATTTAAAACAATTTGCATTTTAAAAATGATATTACACTTAATTATACACGCTTTTACAAGTCGACAGCTTAAAGACAACTCCAAGGTACAGGAACAATGAGTACAAGTGGTACTGTTAATGAACGAAATGCTCTATCTGCGAGTAAAATGCAATGTTGAAGTACTTCTATATTTGTAAAACAATCACGCCTCCCTCAGGCAAGCGTTTACCTGCCGCAAACTCCTCCACAGTCATAAGTGGGAAGCGTATGAGTGACATCGCTTTCCCCAGAACTTTTTGTTTGTTCTCCGGAGTTAGTGGAAGCTGCTGCCTGTGACACTCGGCGTCTGCCCAGCGCACCACGGCGCCAAAGAGTCGGCTCTCTCGAATGCCCAGCGTGTCCCTCTCCAGCACGGCGCACAGCGTGTCTGCGGCCCAAGGAGCCAGAGCAGCCACAAAGCGGACCAAACGGCAAAAGCGTCAGCACACTGGCATTTCCCACAGCGTAAAGAAACAGTCACAGACTACGCCTGACCCAAAATAACATGTATTCATTGTTTCCTTCGGTAAATCACCTGACCTATAGCAAAATTGTTTACACAGCATATATTTAGTTGGCCATCATTAGCCACAGAATGTTTAATATATGATGCACAAAATAGTTTTCATTGTTCCTTTGAAGTCCTTTGAAGGATTACTTCCAGCAGGATGAATAATGTATCGGTCGCTGCAGTTTCATGCTGTAGAATTCAGTGCATGAACACGCTGTTTCGCATGAAATACACACACGGGCGGCACAGAAGCACTGAGATGCAGCGTAAAGACACTCATACCCAAGTCGATGTCGGTGAAGCAGTCGGCATTGAGGGCATCAGCTGTGCTTTTATCAATGGTGTCCAGACACAGGCTGGCCAATTGGGGCTCATCAAACAGTCTGGCCTGCGGCACAAGGCAGGATATTATCAGACATCTTAAAGCAACACTCTGCACAATGAATGTCAAACACAGAGAAGTCAACATTAAAAAACTGCATTGTAATCATTACAGGATTTTACAGCACAAAAACCATGGTACGCAGTTATGGATATTTTGTGTGTGTATCACAAAACAGCTTGGTGTGTGGCTCAATGGGTTAGGGGTCTGTGCATGTGATCAGAAGGTTGCTAGTTCAAATACCATGGCCAGCAGATTAATGTTGCCCATAACCCCAGTTGCTTTTGAGGCACTAGATAATCCTACACTGTGAGCCTACCCAATCCTACTCATCTGTAAATGTGTCTCTGGACCTCATGGAGAGCAAGACATGATTTGCAAAAAGACAGTTTGCTCAAGAAGGGTGCCAATAAATGATTACTTTTCTTATGTGTATATTACTAGGAAGAAATGCAAAACATATCATCCGTGTTTCAAACTTCCTGCGGGCTCGGGTGATAGAAGCATATATAAGTGTCGCCCCTCGAGCCGCACTCGCGAGGACACGGCGCCTCGCGCACCTGTGTCAGCAGCAGGAAGGCGTTGTCCGCGCGCAGGTGCTTGGTGAGGAAGTCCACGCAGTGCGCCTCCAGGGCCGGTACCGCGTACTTTTTCGCGGTGTACAGGGTGGTCATCACTGTTTCCGGACCGATGTGCGCTTCATCCGAGTAGAGAAACCTTAAAGCGAGCGGACAGCGTGGATGACAAGTCCCGAAGCAAACAGGTAGGGAGACCGCACCTCGGTTTGTACGAATAGCGTGTACCTCGCGTTTGCCAACAAAAAAGCAACTCGTAATAAAAGCACTGTACCTTTTTAATCGTTTATACTGTAGTTTACACGTAGCTTATACTGAATGCTCTTTAACGTGTGAAACTACAGATACAAGATACTGGGAATATGGATAAATAATTTGTGAGCATTTACATTTCGTATGAGGAGTCCACGCACAAACCACCCGACAAACTTAAACCATTGGTTTCTGATGCAGAATAGCTGATGTCGTCTCGGCCGATACAGGCTCACTGCATAGGCGGATCAATGCGAGTGCCTTTGTCAGCTATCCAGACTTCGCTGGTAGTTAATATGCTTCCTGAATATCCACGGTACCGGCGACACACCGTTCATCCCGACCCACCTGAGCAAAGCGAGGAAGGCAGCTGGTTCCACGTCTGGAAGCTCGATCTCCGCAGACGTGGTGGCCATACCCCCGTTGAACATGGCGTCAAAGACGGCACTTCCAGCTGCCAGCACGAATTTGTGCGCCGGGATGCGCTGGGCCAGTCGGCCTTTGCCCACGACAAACCTCACGTCGCTCAGCAGCTCGTTGTTAAAGAGAAACGCGAAGCGCTCCTTCACTGAGCTCTTGGTGGCTTGCCAGTTGTACATCGGCTCTCGGTGGAGGCCCATTACCGGCGGACAAAGCGGCGCGGCTGTGACCGCGGCGGTCGCACCTCTCCCAGCCGCGGAACGCGAGAGGTTGGACGCTTCTCCCCCGGCGTTATTAGCCGTACCGCCGCCCGTCGCCATTACGTCCACTTCAGATGCAGTTCAGCTCCCTTGGCGGATCGTGACAGCAGGCGCGCACACGGAGGAATGGCCGCAACCCTCAGTCATCCTCGGCGCGGACGTCTCGCGTCCCCGCTACTGCGCTTTCTGTTTACTACTGATGTCGGCGTGACGTCGCGCAAGAAGCACTTCCGATGTTGCGCGCTCCCGCTTCCCGTCTAAGAAGATGGCCCCCGTCGCGGTAGCGCGCATATGTGCACGGCTCATAGACTCCGGCCTCCCATAATTAGCCTCGCGAAATTATTTATCTTATGCGTTCATGTATTTATGTGGCGGCTGTACATCTCAATCCGAGCATTATCGTAGTATCTTTATTTTAGGATGGAATAAGTGGCTGTGATATGACGTGTTTATTGCATATGTGCACAATAGTACTAACATTTTCTTTATAATTTGGGCATTTTATATGTAGCTCACGAAAACCCGTCTTGATATATTTTTTGAGTCGTTAGTGGTACGTCAGGTCCACTCTTCTGATTTCAGCTGGGTCTTTACTGGCATGCGGAGCGGTTATATAATGCATTTCTAAAGTAACCTTAGTTTTTGTGGGATAGTTTCATATTGTTACTAATTTTATGGAAAACGGCGGCGGCAAGAAAAGAAATTTCCAGTTAAAGCTTCCAGTGATATGTGCGGGGAATGTCATGCACGCGAGGCAGCAACCAGCAGCAGCGCGCTCCGGTGAGAGACGTCAGTCACGCTAAAATAATCTGCATTATTTGCGTCGGAAGCCGGCGCATAAAAATCCTTCAGGGCAGTGTGGCTCACTGCAAAACTTACAACAAAATGTCTTAAGGTCAGTTCCGTTCCTTTTGCTATTACAATTTTGCAAGACTCATGCAGCCAAGCCCCATGGATTGTCTCTGCGTTGCTGTTTTGTCGGAATGTCGGGGACGGTGGGGTGACTGCCTTGCAAGGCCAAAGACTGGAGGGGCAGTGTGCTCTGACGTGCGTCATCACGGAACGATATTAACATTTTACGTATTCAAGACTGTGTGACCTCAATGCAGCTGTTTTAAAACCAGTACTGGAGGAATGTGACATGGGTTCATGCATATGAGTTTAAGATTTGTTTCACAAGACCTGACACCGATGGGCTGCGATTTACAGCAAGCTGCTGTCCTGGGGGACTTCTACCTAAAAGCAAAATTATGCTCTTCTGCTGGGTGGACTGGGTATGACCCATGCAATCCTGTGCAAGAAGCCCAGTTATCTTACCCATGCATAACATCCAGTAAACAGTCAACACAGTCTGTCAAAGTGTGAAAACGTTCAGAGTGAGTCACTCAAAACGACATGTACTCCTGGGTGTTAGCGTCCTGCAGCCCAGTCATTCAGAAACTTCAGTGGAATCACATTTCACGTAAACAAAGGCTGGCTCCTTTTACTGCAGTCCCATCTACAGTGGCATGGCATTCTGCAAAGTCACTCCATGCTCTACAGTGATGCTTCTTCAGGAACATGCTGTAGTCCAGATGATGCAGGAGCAAATTTGCCATTCATCCCTCCTCCCAAACAGGACTGGCTCACCACACCGTCTGCATTCCAATGATTTTATTTTGCAAAATTTATCTCCATAAACAGCAAAAACATTTGACATTTGACTACAAACCTTGAAAATGTAAAACATTCCAATTACAAGCATAACAAAGATTAAAATGCAATCAAACTCAAGAGTTAATGAGTTTTTTGTATTTTCCCACAGCATGTTTACCAACATCAGAAAAATAAATGTTTTTTTTTTTAGAAACTAAAATGCAAAAGGCAATTTTACTGTGGTGAAGGAATGTTTTACCTTTCTAAATAAGCGTGGCCATGGAGGGGCGGGGCCTATCTAAGGGGCGGTCTTATGCAGGACTGACCAATGAGATCTGCACTGTCCTGAAACCCAGTGGTACATTTACAATATGAATATACATCAGGGGGCTGGAATCCTTTTTTAAAAAAGCACAGTGGATTATTATGTCATATGATCTGTACAATGGTCACATGATGTGTTCAATCGTCATGGGATTTATATAACTGTTATATGGTGTGTTCAGGGTTGCCAACTGTGACCCACTGGCTGAGAGATTATGAATATAATCTGAGTATGAAAGAAAGCACTTATAGCATTCTAGGATTTTACTTGCTAAACTTGTAGAACATAAGATATAAAACCCAAATGTATAGCCAACTTTTACAAAAATTTTAGAGTTAAAGATTCATCAAGAGCTGTTGTATTTTTATTTTTTGGAAAATAATTTATACATTTAGAGTTATATTAATCTGGCGACTCTTCCGGGGAAGGCGAGTTACATCCTGGAAGAGACGTTCCCCCATAACAGCCCCGTTTGGGTGCAGGGAGATTGGGTATAATTTGCTCCATCAGCTGCTGGAGCATAAATACAGATTAATACAATCCAAACTGTTTTATTTGTTGTGTAAAAATGCCACAAAGCAGAATTTAATAAAGGGGTTCATTATGTTTATTACGATCACATTCTGAATAAGAACTTCATGAAAGGCTAATGGAAGCTTTTCGTAACACCGTTCAGTACTGAAGAGCTTTCGCTCAATCACTTCCACTAATTCTTTCAGCTTGGGCTCAACTGTCACCTATTCCGCTGCACTCTCATGGGTCCTACAGCTGGACCAGAAGGGGGCACCGTGGCGGAGATGAATGAACAAGCGGCATAACTGATGGCATTGTAACTAGGACTGGGTAATATGATGATACCGTCGGTAATCGACGCTATCAGACAAGTAACCCGGTGTCGATATCTGACAGTGACTAACTTCCGATTATCATCTTAGTCAGAGAAATGGGTTTAGGCTACACACACAGCAAGACAACTAAAGGCTTTCATTCAGCTTCCTAGCCTGTGTTTCCGAAGCATGGCTGTTGTAGTACAGCATTTCAGAAGCATTGCCCATCGCCGTAATACTGTGTTCAACTTTGTCACATCATCAACTTCTATCTTCTAGTCAGCAGCCAGAATCTGAGCTGTTTCAGTGCAACTTCCTCGTGGGAATCTGAAGCTTCCCAACCTGTGTGAATAGTCAAACTTGACAAGCGCTTACCACTGTAAATTCCCTTTCAGTATAAGAAAATTGCCCTGATAAATGAGCTACGAATTCCTGATTTGCAGCTCCTTTCATTTAAGGGAGGGGGTGGCCTGCACAGGATATAACCAAAAGTGGAGATAACCACTGACAATGTTTAGATGAACTAGGCTATTAATTCATTTTAAAAGCTTGTCTGTTGTGATGTGCAAACGGTCCGGTACTAAAAAGTAAAATACCGTGTATTTTTTTTATTGTCCCATATTTTCCATACACATTTTATACCCATCAGCTCAGCAAATTTTATCGTGGGGGACCCCAAAATCCCGCTTGGCAAGTTTTATTGTCGAGGAACCTAACAGATATGCACGTTCTGTCTGCATGTAAAAAAATAACTATTATTGTAGAGCTGTGACTATTGATCTAAAGCAACTACTGACCATGCATGCTTCTGTGGTTGTGGGGGGGGGAGGGGGTCTTTGACTCTATTATCATATATACCGATATTTTTAAATTAAAATATCATATATTATGTTTTTAGATATCGCCCAGCTCTAGTGGCCACTCGTGACAACCCTGTGTGTGTGTGTGTGTGTGTGTGTGGTGATGGTCTCGCATGCCATTATAAACCCTAAGAAATCTAGCTGATTTTACACACATACAGAAAGTTTTCACGTTTGTTTTTTTTTTCGTAAAAAGAAGAGAAGTTGTCTATAGCTTTGTAGAATACTATTGGTGCTACATTCTACAGCAAAATATAAATATATATTTAACTTAATGTAGAATTGTTGTGTAACTGTGCACATTACTTCATACATTTATTCTACGTTTTCAATTTAATATTTCATCTGGTTACATGAAGGCGGAATGTGGGTATGGTCTCCAGTGGGCTTAGGGATGAAAATTTACGTGATACTACACAAAGAGCCAGGCACAGACTCCTAAATCGGTATCCATAAAATAGCAATAAATTTTGAAGAAAAAAATATCTATTTAATTGAAACAAGAATGGAAACGCAGCAATTTAAACAGTCTTGCATTATAATTGTTTTTCTCATGTAATATTATTTTTTTAAACCTCTCACTTTATCGTGTTCAAACACCCAACCATTTTGAAATAACTTAGTGTTGTGGTATTCACAAATATAGTTCCACTGTACCATGTGTCAGTGACAGGCCTGATCAGTGGGCAGAGGTACGGGTGGGGGGGGGGGGTCTGTTTGTGGTTAGAACACTGGGCAGCCTCCAGTAACACCGTACCTAACCGCGCTTCCTTCCTTAAAGGGGAATTCCATGAAAAATGGCAGCCAGTTCATTCTGGTAACAACCACATGATGTTTCTTCCAAAGGCTATTTCATTACACCTTGTACAGAGAGCCGGCTCTTTGCTTCTGGCCTGAGGAAACTCTTGCTCCATCACTGCAGTGTTTGTTTTCTCATCTGTCTGTGAGTACTTTGTCTGTGAGCTTTTCCCCTGTGATGACCTTAGTCTTAAGATCACCATAAAAAAATTTTTTTGTCTTCTCTCTCAACAAATGCGTTCACCTTTTTAAAATCACAGCCTCATATCCTAATATTTACGACGAAAGATGAGGCTTTCCCCTGACTATTATTATTTATTACTTACACAAAAATGTTCTGAGGGCAGAAGGAAAAATGATTGGTTCAGAGAAATAACCAATCAGATTGTGGAGGAGGGTTGTGGGTCCCACCTCCTCTATTTGTTTGGATCCATCTCCATCCATCTGCCCTCAGAACATCTTTGTGTAAGTAAATCTCCCACGAACTATGGGCTATGATCCAGCGGTTTCTTTTGTTTTTCTGCATTTATTAAAAACTAAATTATGATGAGGGCCTAGAATAGATTCCTTCCCAGGACAGAAGTTCTCAGGTATCAGTGGAATTCCCCTTTTGAACGAGACAACATTCACCTTCCAAGTCCAGCTGTTCCAGCAACAATCAAGTGTACAATTATCTGATTTTAAGTGTAATAATATCAAAGGTAATTCTATGAGTGCCTTTGAGTTACTTTTGTATTTCAGTCGTCGTGCAAATGCTTTAATACCCACCGGTCTAGATAAATGTCAAGACAACGCACAAAACAAAACATCTTTACAACAAACTATCTGAGAATTACCACTGCTACGCAACAATTTAAACTGGTTTCCTTGGTACTTCCTGTGATATATATATATATAATTGTGTATTTTTTTTTCTCTGAGAAGTGTAATGAAAAAGGGCGGTTTTAATATTGAGCAGGCTGATTCCTGACATCGACTGAGAGGGAGTTAAAGGCGTGTTTTTCACTACTCTGCGTTTCAGTTTTCGTTGGGGGCAACATCCTTTCCACTGTAAACCTCTGTTTCCCAGCTGCTCCATGGCACTGAGGGAACACAGTGATCTCCCATTTCCTGTCGTCAGGTAGCCTATGGTTTTATTATGACCTAAGATCAAATCTCAGTTAAAGCGCGGGGCGGTCGGGGTGAAAATGACCTCCTGGAAGCATAAAGCTGGGCACCAAGGAGAATGATGGACAGTAAAACTCTAAGTTTAATCTGGTAGGCAACAGACAAAGCACTTAACCAAACACAGCACGGAGGGGCCCGGCCGATCAGGGGTGAGACACACATTTATACTAGTGATGCTCGGCAGCGTGAAAGCGGAAGCTGGATGGGAGATGGGGCAGAGTGGCAGCTCAGCCGGGGAGACACGAGGGGCAAGGTGGGGGGCAGGAGGCTACAGGACCTTCACAATGCAATCTGAGGTTTAGGATTCGCTCGCTGATAGACGGCTATGACATTTAATCATGACGAATGTGGTGTTTTCTCGCCTGTACGTATATCAGATATGTTCTTAGATTTTTTTTTTTCCTTTTTCAATTTAAACTTGTCGGGAGTTTACCCCTTGACTGGCCTTCTTGCTCTCTGGAGCGCTCTGCACGTCGCTGTTTGGGTCTCCTCCCTCTGAGCTGCTCTTGTGGCCGTCCTCTTTCCCATCCTGGTCCACCTCCTCTTCCTCTTCGCCCGAAGACTTCCTTGACAACTTGGATGACTTCTAGGGGAGGGGGGTTGTACGAAGACTGGGGTCAGTGCAGTTTCTGGACCCTACTGGGTTCCTGTGCTTTACAGACCATGACACCCAGCAATGTTTTCATGCATAGGCTGGTTTGATATAGAGGGGAGAGGGTCACATTGCATCTGACTCAGGAAAGAAGCACACTGTCGGTGCACACTGAGAATCTTAATTCTCCAAAACGGAAAGAAAAACAAAAAACAAAATGTCTGTTTCCTCACAGCTAAAAATGCTGGGTTGGTCCCTCTTGGCTGCGAGACCCCCCTCCCCCCCCCAGACGTACAGTAGCATCACGCTGTGATCTGGCATCACCCTTCCAGAGCTCCGAACAGAGATCTCTTCTAATATATCATTCCCTGGCAAATGTGGGCATGCTAGACCCCACAGTTGCTAGGCAACGGTGGTTGCTAAGCAAGAACTGGGCAGAGAAATACTGTAGGAGGTTCTTTTTCCCCCCTCAGACGTTGCTGTACCTAAGAGCTTATATCTACCTAAGGAAGGCCTGCTGCATTTATGTCAGCCTGTTCCTCCGCACTTGCATGTGGACAGAGGCTTTTTTTTTACCACAGTGACACAGCATTGAGTAACGAGGGGTAAAAATAATGAGTGACATAACCCATAACTCCCGCTTCCGTTAAAAAAGCTTTGCTAGACACATGATCACCGGCAATCCTGCTGTTCTGCTCGAACGATGACAAGAATTCCCCTGCATGGGAGTTGCAACAACTGCCTGGGCAAATGGGAGCAGAGACGGGCGGGGCCAGTCGTCTCCCGGAGGTGTGGGCCAGGCCGTACCTTGGAGGAGGCGGTCTTTTTCCGCTTGGCTCCGGCCCGGTCACCCTTCTGCTTTCCTTGTCCGTCTTCCTCCACGGAGTCACCCTCCTCGCCCTCGCTGCTGCCATCCGCCGCGTTGCCACCTTCGCCCTCTGTCTCCGAAGAGCTCTGGGGCTGCATGGCCTACACGCCCGGGACACAGCGATGTCACACTCTGGCGCTCTCTCATAGTGCCTCCCGCGGATTTTTGTTTGGCCGAATAACCCGTAATGCACATCCCCACAGCAAAAAAACTGCACGAAACGCTTCCAACTAAGAGAATTTTGTTCATTGGTGAATCCTTGCTGATTCTGTAGACACATAACCATGTTTAATCCAGTTAATGAGTTTATCTGCAGGAGAGCACATCTGTTTGGACATGCCTTGGGTATGAAGCATTGTTCGCTGACTGCTGACTCAGAGCACGGCTCACCTGGTAGCCAGTGAACTTGACTCCGGGGTTGTTCTCGATTTCCCACAATCCTTCATTGAAGCCTTTCCTCTTGTTAGACTTTCCAAACTTATCTTTGTATTCCTTGTACGGCAGAAGGTCCTTGGGGCCCAGGAATGCCCTGCAGACAGAGAGCTGGAGCTGGAGAGATACTCACCACATTTTCTGAACACTTGGCATCATGCAGCCCCACACTGAATTTGTTAGTCACTTCACACCTTATCAACAATCTCCGTCATCAATAGGATGACAGGGTTGTAAACCGTAATTTGGGCCTTTACATATGAAGAACTACGTAATGGGTCACATTGCACTGATTGTACTGCCTCACACGTGTGTGAACACGCATGCATACACACATGTCTTTCCATTAGAAGCACTCAGAAAGCCACCACCTTCAGCACACTTTCTAGGAGTGTGTTGTTGTCTGGGATGGAGGTGTGGTCGATAACTTTCATTGGCTGACATTTCATGAGGCCCTGATCTACTAAAGGCTTACGTTTCATGGGTGCCGAAGAAGAAGATGGGGTACTTGTTGGCAGGTGGCTTCACCGCTCCTTCTGGGAGCTCATCAATCTGTTGGAGACATTCGGAGGTGGAAAAGAGGGAAAACCCTTTAGTGACTCCCGACACGTTGGCCCATGTCTAGCTCCTGTGACACATGTGCCTGCTGGCCTGTAGCTCCCCCACTAACTGCACAAGGTGGCCTGTAGCTGGCCTGTAGATGCCCAGCTAACTGCACAAGTTGGCTGGAATTGGCCTGTAGCTGCCACACTAACTGCACAATTTGGCTTGTAGCTGGCTAGTGGATGCTCTGCTAACTGCACGAGTTGGCCTGTAGCTGCCACGCTAAATGTACAAGCTGGCTGGAATTGGCCTGTAGCTTCCCTACTAACTGCACAAGTTGGTCTGTAGATGCCCTGCTAACTGCATGGGCTGACCACTTGCTGCACACCACCTTCATCATGTCGAAGCTTCAGCTCGTGGCAACTTGCGTCCTGCGTGGCAGGAAGGTAAGAGAAAGGAAATCAGTTTGTAATGAATGTTAGCTTTGCAGTGAAGGAGCGCAAGCCCATAATTTCTCTTATAATTTATATCAAGCAGAGGCCATATTTTCCTGCGATGTTTCAGCACAATAAGAAGACCTGGCATTTTGGCTCATTGTTTACATTCAGGTAAATGGTGACTCTGAATAAGCTGCTGTACCACAACTGAAACACCAACACAGGCAGCCAAAAACTACCTTTATCTCATTTTGGCAACAGAGGGCAACCAAGGGCAGACGGTTTTCCTGTAAACTCTGCGATGCATCCCATTAAACATTCACGTCACTATCTTAAGCGTGCATTATCATTTTGGAAAACTGAATTTTCAGCTTAATGGGTGCCATAAAATATTTAAAGGGAGTCCTTAAATTGTGCCGCTAAACCATACAATTAGACAATCTTCTCTCTCTCATGGCAGAATTAGTGTCGGGAAAGGGTGATGTGTCAGTGTTTCATATTCCAATGAGAAACAAACTGTCAACACCGCTGGCAAAGTGTCAGAAAAATGGTTATTAGTCCAGGACTCCCATGTCGGGGGGAATCCTACCATATATTGGGCCACTAACTACTTGTAAATAGTGTGTTGCATGTGTGTGCTAATCCTCCTCCGAGGTACTGTGTTCTGCAAAGGATAAACAAACGTGTACTCAGTCGTGTCCGCATGTCATCACAGGCTAGTGCCACATATGGCCAACTCTTCTGGTGTCTCTCCTTAGACCAGTCTTATCCAGAAAGGGCCGGTGTGTGTGCGGGTTTTCTCTGCACCTCCCTAATTATGTAACTAGTAGGAGGACTGATTGGCTGAAGAGTCCTCACACCAGGGTTTGAACAGCTGACCTAAAGGTTACCCCAAAAACCTCCATACACACTGGTCCTTTGTGGATAAGATTGCCCACCCCTACCTCGGACATTGCAGGCTAATATTTTCCCCCCTGTGACCTTGACCCCTGTTTGTTCGAGAGAGCTTCTGTCAACAAAGAAACTGGAGAATTCTTCCTGCTGGACCAGAAAATACTCAAAACCATTGTTTCCTGGTGTCCTTGGAGCATTTTGCTCCTGTTGTATATCACAATATTCGCATTTCATGATATTATGCTTTATTGGTGTAAAATGCTTTACAAGTGCATTATATAAGTAAATGCACGTACAGGTGATTTAGTAAACTGTCACCAAAACAGTGCATATAAATGTGACAGCACAAATTAAGTTTAAACTGAGACATGATACCAAGGATGAATTTACTGGGGGGGCTGATACACTTCATATTTGCACCCATAGGGTCTTGAGATATAACACCGTCTAAACTCTGCCCTCCGGTAGCTGAACACCCATCCACCCACATAGGTGGGTCAACAAGGGTCAGAGGTGACCTTAACGGGTCACTGTTCCATCTTAAGTAACCCATTCCGTTTAAACTGATTTAATAATGGAATTCAAATGCTGATTGAGGCACCCATCTGCCCCACCATGGCCTGCTGGGATTGGGGTTTCCAGAGCTCTGCCGCCTTATACCTCAGCTGACTAATGGAGTAGGTGGACTTATGCCTTGCCAGGAAATGGCATCCCTTATCAGTATGGACCTGGCTGAGTAGTCCAGCGCTGGAATTGGCCATTTATAAGCTGTGGAGATCTTTGGTCCATGGCCAAATATTGACAGACGCAAACATATTGAGAAAGATGACATCGCTACACGTGAGCATGCTCCCGGATGCTCACGTGGAGCGATGTCATGTTCGATGCGAGTCATTCGTGACCCACGTCCAAAATCCGTCTATGTCTTGCTCACCCACATGATCCTGTTATCACCCCCAAGATCTACGATTAATGCCCACATGTCACTGTTCTGTAGTATGAGCCCCTGTTTAATGACGACCTCCTTCCTGTCTTATTTCAGGGTGACATCACCATTTAAATTCCTCGTGACACATCACACATGACTACAGTCTTCATCAACAGTGATATCCTGTTTAAAGTTACTGCATCTTCTGCTTCAGTCACACTGCCTCAGGAAACTGGAGTTAAGGAACTGCCTGTTTGCACAGACACAGAGGCCTGCTGGAATACTGTTTATTCAGTTCACACACCAGTCAAAAATGATGCAGCTCAGATTTGCATCCTTTTCCAGGACTTGCACATCAGTGGTTTTTAATCCTGTCATGCCAGACCCTAGATACTGGAAAAGATGCATAAATTGATTCAGTTAGCCTGTTGATTACCTCAGCTGAGATGCATAGCGCTTGTGTCATTTCGGTAGGTTCACTGTATAACACTAAAAACCAACAGGAAACTCTACTCATAAATTTAGGAAAGTTTGAGGCTAATATTATTTTGCGTGCCAGTGACTCATTTCTTAAAATAATCTACTGTAAAATATTTATAATAACTTTAGAATAACCGAAAAGAGCGGGTAATTTAGCGTTTTTTCCCTTCCATCGCACAGAACATAAAAATGTGGCCCCGCCACGCCCCCCACTCGAAACCGCCATCCTTTACTAGCGAGATAAGTACAACCCAGTTATCCTTAAAGTCCATACTTAAGATTAAGTATGACACGTCAGGCGGTGGTTTTACAAAATGTTTTTGTCACAAAAAGAAAAAAAAAACGTGTAGCGTGTTGTTACAAGTGCCAGTGCACATCCGCACTAAGTGATATAAAGGGCGTTACATTTATAAGGTTATTCCGTGCCGTTTACCGTCAGCGAATGCACTGCACCCTTGACATAAGTTCTAATGTGCTGATTTACAGTGTATGGATCCTGGCACTCTGGGTACCTCGGAAATCAGAAGAAGCCAGTAAGGTGGCTTCATTACCGTCGTGCATGCCGGAGATCCTCTAGATGACTGCTTATAAACCAGGCGATTGCCTTCATCTTACGGTTTTACCAGTCAGGTAGTACAGATTGATGCTGGCCGTGATTCGGCCTCTTAATACGAACGAGCAACTTTAGAAAGTCAAGCGACATGTTTCAACCTCCCTTCCCCGCCCCCCTAGAATAGGTAAGATGGAGAAAGGGTAGTAAAAACAGCGCTACGGCGATCACTTCCACTGCGTAACGCAGGAGAAATGCCTCCGAAAGCACAAAACACGCACTCGCCTGTAGATCGAGGCATAAACGTAAAATGGATGTGAATGTAGGCGATCATATAGGCGATTTAAGGCCTGTGCCGTGAAGCGCCTTTGAGAAATATAAAGAATAGTAGAAGGACGCGGCAAGTACAACAAGCATCTCCAGTGCTCAGCCGCCGGTCGTATTGTCCCATCCAACCCCGCCTCCCTGCTTCGGAGCTCGGCTGCGTCAGATACTTACCCTCGCTGGCCAGTGTGGATACCCTTTCATTTTCGCAAAAACCAGATCACCGGCTTTGTACTCCCGAGGTCTGGGACGAGCCATCTTTTCTCCTTTTCTAATCGTTATTTGGTAAATATTACCGTATTTTTACAGCCACGAAACGGGAAATGATCGACTACCAAGGGTTTATAGCAAGACCGGGGCTTTCCTAATATGCCTATAAACATATAATAAAGCAAAAGGCCCCACAATGTAATTCTGCTCCTTATTCAACAAATCCGAAAATTGCCCAGCTCGAAAAAAAATATTATGAAAGCAGGATCCAGGCGTCGCCCCGAAGCTGCAAACGTGCTGCTCGCAGGCTTTGATGTGCGGCCACCGCTTGGCGAGAGCGCTAACGCGGTCCCCTACTCTCGCCTGATGCATTAGAATCGCAGCACGGCTGTCCAACACAGAAATATGGTTTCTTTTCTGAATACTACTTCTGCCAGGGACCTTTAACATTTGACATTCTGTCCATCGGGACTTCTTTTTCTTGCTATTGCTATTTTCATGCAGAAATCAACTTTTACAGTTACCGTTTTTATATGTGAACTTTTTTTTTGGAACAGAACAACGAAATATATTTTTCTCACTAAGGTTATCTAAAATATGGGAAATCTCATGACACGAAAACTACATTTATATCTTATTTATCGGTATATCGATGTTAATGGATATTGATGTATATGTTATGGTTTTATGCCGCCTAATTTAGAATGGATGGTTTATTACAGGACATTAATTTGACATTATTTACTCCTGTCACACAGCACGTATGAGTTTTCCAATGAGGAGAGTCAGGCAGCTTGAGAAAGGACATGGTGTAATGCTAACTTATAGGTACATGGTGACGGTAATTTCTGCTATTAAGGTCCTGAAGTTATCAGGTGTCACGTGTCACTGTCAGATACTGGCTATGGAGGCGATCAAATAGCATTTGTGTTATAAAAGCACGTATCTGCCTATTTCATCATTCAAAAGACAATTCTGCGTAAAACGCTCGTAGGCTTCCGTATATCACCATGCGTTTATGGATCTTTCCAGGTTGTTTAATCTGACTCTTTTTTTCAACATTGATTTTTATTCTATGCTTATTTGGTTTGTTTTTTTTACAAAATTTCCTTCATTGTATCATTTCCAAGTTGACTCCTAAATATCACGCCGAATCTCCATCGCTGAGCTTATTTAGAAACCGTCCACTGTTTAGAGCAGCAGCTGAACGCGCGGTTCGTTTTGTCAGCATCTGATCGAATGGAAACATGGATTTAGGGATTCATGGCAGCCAGAGTGAGGATTATTGCTGGATTATATTCATAGTTTCACATTTAATCTCCAGGGGGAGCTATGGCTAAATGAGAACTTTAATGCGACTGACAAATTAGTTCATTTTGTTTCCAACAGGGGGCACGTAATGTCCGTTTTTAAATACTGGACAGACGCTTGAAGTGAAAATATAATGGAACTTTAATGTATGTATTTTATGTTAAAGATAAATGACCCATAAATTATTTAAGAAGACATCATCCTTACTTTTTATAGTGTGATTTTAGTCAATTGTAGCGTATACTTTGATATAAACGAAGGTTACTGTATTATTTGTATTTTTGAAAAGCGTGGAGGGTGTAAGATGCCAGGCCTACTTTGGAGAACGATGGCAAATTCACTAGCTGTTCTGTGGCAGCATGACAGTGGAATTGTGCCAAAAGCGATTCTTGCTGACTTGCTGAGATTCTCTGGGATTTGCTAATTGTCAGGCAATATGCTAAACATGCAAGGAGAAATTAATTACATGCACATGAACACATGCTGGTGTGACAAAAAAAGTCACCCTCTGACATCAACAACAAACTCTTTTGTTCTGACCTAAACTCACAAAGATAGATATTTATTGAGATGATCAACATCCATCATACTTGCTCTGATTTTTTTCCCCCTGTCAGTCAGCCTGTTCACGCCAAAGCAGCACATCTATCTCATAACTTCTGTGCGTTTTCTCTTGCTGGCCCCGGAATGCGGAGTCTCCTGCCCTCCCTGGTTTGCCAGTCTCCCTGCTTTACCATTTTTAAATTACGGCTTAAAACTCATTTTTACTCCTTAGCATTTGGGTCTGTCTGATGTTTTTAGTTTCTAATATGAGTTTCAGTCATTTTAATTTGCACATTGTTGATCTGTCTTCATTACTATCTAAATTTGTAATTGCATTGTGCCCTATTATGCATTATCACTTTTAAATCATGTCTTAAAACTCTTTTATTTTACATAGCAATTGAGTCGGTTTTGTTGTAGTATGTCTTGTTAGTTTGAATTCTCCTTTTTGTACAGCACTTTGGATTAGCAATTGATTTTTTGACTTGACAATTCTGACTTGTTTAGAGTGCAGCGTCCAGCAAACGGTATGTGTTTGGCGTGGGTTTGCTCCTGCGGTCCAAATGCCTGTAATTACGAAAGCAGGTGCTCCTGAATTTCCTGTTGTGTGGGCCCTGCGATAGTCTGGCGTACCACCCACGGTGTCCCAGGCTAGGGCCCACTGGGATACACTCCAGGTTCACTACAAACCAGTACTTTTATATGGAATATAGATTGACAAGGCCCAGTTTTCCATGTTTAATTTCCCATCAATCAATATTTCTGTGAAAAGTTAAACCAGTGTAGATGATGCCAAAATGCCCAGAGGGAAATTTTGTCAAACACAAACAGAGAAAAAAGACTGTAGGGTGTTTCCGTCTAAAATGTATTTCTGAGCAGAATCTAAAACAATGTAACGCAGTGTTACTGTAACATGGGTCAGGCTGGCAGCTTCTGATTTACGGCGTTTATCACGACGCCTCAGTGAGGTTCACTGTGTGCTGACTTCTGAAGAAACCATTGTGTGTCTAACCTCTGTCCGCTCGGCCCAACTCTGGGAAAAGCCGTTGGTCACACCATGTTTCGGTAGATTTAAAAGTAGACTTGTGCAATTCAGTAGTAGTAGTACATTTGTGCAAGTTAACTTGGCACCATTAATAACAGTTCAGTACGTTGTTAACTCTTTCAACCGGTTGATAGTGTCCTCTTGACAGTGTAAAAACGGGAGAACCTGATACTGTGTCATATATGCTGAACACATGCCCTCTCTGTAAGTACAACTAATGCAGTAAAGTGTTCCATATTTCTGTAATTTGACACTAGTTTTTACCGATTGTCAATAGATACACCTCCTGTACAATATTTCTTGAACATTGGTACTGGCTAAATTCAGTTTAATGTTTGTGAAAGACACCATAGTTCTGTGCAGTACAAAAAGAGTTAATCGCATCTGCACAGCCTTAAAACTAGCCAATAGGAAGGTAGGAGATGCCACATCAACCGTCACAGGTGAAAGAAGATTGATTTAATCAATGAGTTAATACAGTTTGTCAGGATTTCTTAGGCTGCCTTTACAGCGGTATTATTTAATTTCACCTGTGTGTATGTGTGTAAGTGGGAAAGGTCGTATTTGCAGTGGGCAGCTGCAGGGTCACTGGGGAGTGTGCTGAGTTCCGGAGTTTACCGTCAGGTCAAATGAACACAGGCAGACTGACTAGCTGGACCTCATGTTTCAGGGAACCAAATGGACAAACCAGGTGAGGATGTCTCTGAAACTCGTGGCTGTTTGCAAGGCTCCGTGCAGTGATGCTTCCTTTGTGAAGTAGTACAAAATTATACACTACGTACAGGGGGACAAACCTCAGCCACAGAGGCAGGGAAATGGCAGGGTTTTCCAGACATCCAACCGCTCCTGGATGTTCCAGAAGCCTCCCGCAAACTGACAGCAGCTCCCTGACACCTGTGAATGATGCACGTCACAGAAATCTGTTGTTCTGCTTTTCATCCATCCATCCATTTTCCAAACCGCTTATCGTACTGGGTCACGGGGGGTCCAGAGCCCATCCCGGAAGCAATGGGCACGAGGCAGGGAACATCCCAGGATGGGGGGCCAGCCCATCGCAGGGCACACTCACATACCATTCACTCACACATGCACACCTACGGGCAATTTAGCAAGTCCAATTAGCCTCAGCATGTTTTTGGACTGTGGGGGGAAACCGAAATATCCGGAGGAAACCCCATGATGACATGGGGAGAACATGCAAACTCCACACACATGTGACCCAGGCGGAGACTTGAACCCGGGTCCCAGAGGTGTGAGGCAACAGTGCTAACCACTGCACCACCATGCCGCCCCCGTTCTGCTATTCAGAGTCAGTAAAATTAGCCGACAAGAAGTTTTACTGCCACAACCCCACCCTACCTGGCCGGCGGTGCTGTGGAAGTAATCCAAGTAATCCCAAAATGATTCCATTTCAGACAGAAGGGGAAAGTACAGGTCCAGACCAAGGTTTTGTTTCACCCAACCAGTGGTTACTCTGTGACTGTGACTCTTTATACTCAACTAACAAAACAACTTTTTTTCCTTTTCCTGTCTTGGCATCGTGCTGTAGCGATGTATGAAATGTGTGAAGTTTAACCCACAAACCTTTTGCATCTCCCTTGCTTATTAAGCACAAACATCCCAGTTCCTGTTTTGCAGTGGGAACACGACACCCGAAAGTGGCCAGGAGCTACAAAAGCTCCAGGTCGATACGGGCCAGCGACCAGGTTCCGCTACTTCGGTGTGAAAGCAGCTATCAAGGGAACATGAAACAGCAGCCATATGGCTATATGTGGTGTTGTCAAGTTTTATTTATTTACATTATTAATCACAGCAATTCTGTAGCTCTACACAAGTCAACACATATAAACACACACGCGTGCCCACACACACACACGCTATATATATATATATATATATATATATATATATATATATATATATATATATATATATATATATATATATATATATATATATTACACTCACAATCACACTCACAATTGCACTTACAATTACACTTACAAGCAAACTCACAGACACACTTGCACTAATGGCCTCCCCAGAGGTCAGGCAAACAGCCTCCCTTAGACAGACCTTTGTTCTGTGCAGAAACAGCATGCATTACTTCATCCACTGTGGGTGTGTATAGATTTAAAAACACCTTTAGTTTCACTTGACTGCAAGCTTATTTCGTTGCCTACATCAACTGCTGTTTGCTGTAAAGTTGTAGATTTGATAAGTAAACAAACTTTGATATGATTTTTTTTAACATACAACCGATATTCTGTCGCCGTGGTGATGCTGGAGGAGGATCTGCTCCTGATGCAAGAAGTATTGCTAGGCCCTGGGATCCTAAAACCCCTTTACTTCATTAGCCTGAAGTGTCCACTGCTGGCTACCACATGATGCAGGATCCAGCCGATTCCGTGAATCCCAGGCTCCCCACTCCTATGGAAGTCACAGAAATGCAGCTAAACCAGGGCAGCCTTGCAGTGGAGATCTTGGTGGCTGGAGTGGAGCAAATGTGTCGTCCATGTGAAAGCAGGCACAGACGACATCCGTATTTGGGTAATGAGGCAGGTCTCACCTGCGCATGCCTCCCCAGGTGGGATCGAATGCAGTGCAGCAGTGCATGGCGCATAGGTGCATCTGCTCTACGCAGGCGCTGCAGTAATGTGTCCTAATTGTGTATGAGCTTTCGGATGACTGGATGCAATGGTTGGGTGCATTTCCTTGGCAGAGGCACACCAGGTGAGGGAGGTCACCAATGCTGTCCTTGGTGTAAGCCTCGGAGTCTTGCATGTGATTGGTTAATATCCTGAACAGTCCCTCTGAGGTTGGCTGGCACTTCTCCTCAGCATGGGCCTGGTTCTCCAGTTGCTCACAGGCACTGCCCTTGTGGCCAGGTATCTGTGACATTTTACTAAGATGATCATTCCTGGTGGAGTCAGAGGATGTGGTGTCCATGCTGATGCTCAGTTCTGTGCTTAATCTCAGGTCCAGATTCTCCCGCACAGTGGCCACCTTGTGGTCCGAACATCTCTCCACAATCTCCCTCTTGATTTTAATGGGCATGCTTGACTTGCGAGGCTTCTTCTTTGTTACAGGGCCGAGGGCGCGCTGTTCATTCGCAGGACCTGATGAGATCACAGTGGGTTGGGAGGGGTGGACACCTAGCATGATGGCACCCTCCACTGGAAAACCTATGTCACTGCAGTGGAGGGGCACAGTTGGCTGTTTTGTCCTCAGATTTATGGACAGTGTCTCTCTTTTGCCCTGTGGCTTGGGGGCAGAGGCATGAGGAGTGTCATCAGTGGGGGTGGCCTGTTTTGGGGGGCAGATGGAAGCCGTATTCGATCTCTTGTTCATAATGGATCTCTTCTCCTCACCCAATGGCTCACTGGCGTGTGAGCCATCCCTTAGGGTCCCCATCCGTGTGTTGCGGTTCAAGGGTGCGTGCAGGCGCGGGTTGGGGTTGGCACTGTGTCGGTTGCGACTGCGCAGTGAGCTGAACACCATGTTGCAGCCCTGCACAGTGCAGCGATGCTTGACCTTCAGATGCACGGCATTGTAATGGATCTTCAGCGTGCCCTTGTCGTAGAAGGTCTTCTTGCAGGTGCTGCAGAAGACCCTGCCCTTCTTGAAGCCACCTCCACTGTTGCTGCTGTTTTCCGTAGTTCTAGTCTTTTTCTTGGGGAATATGTGCATGGGGTCAAAGGTCAGAGGGGTTTCGGAAGCAGCGCTGACAGCTAGTTTGGCTGGACCAGGTTGCCGGTTCATTTCCTCTTCTGGGGTAAAAAGAACAAAGTTGCTCTTCGTGTCTAGATCTTCCTCTTTTGGGTCTGGCCCTGGTTGGAACAGCCTGGCAGCAGAGGAGGAACATGGTAGTGGGGTGGATGCTGAACTCAGGTAGTGGAGAGGAAACATAAAGGTCATGTTGGTGAGCAATGTCATGTTGAAGGGAGGTCTTTCCCCAGCAGGCTCCTTCCTGGCAGCAGCAGGGTGTCCTGGCCAGCAGGGGTCGCTGTTCTTGAGGATGGCACCCATGTATAAATCACTGCCGTGATCAGACAAGGGACCGGCCGGCCGCCCCTGGGCTGCCATGAGCTCCGCGATGGACCTGGTCTCACCAAAGCGCAGGAACTGCTGCAGTGTCGCAACCTCCTCCTCGAAGGTCATCATCGCCCAGCGGTCCAAGATCTTTCCCGTGACATCCTGCAGAGCCAGTGGAGATGACACAGCCCAGTCATATCACTGGGAATAATGGTGCTCCCAGGAGAATAGGGGTTATACTTTAATTACACACGTATTTATTTTTCATTTAATTGGCACTGACAACTGACAGACCCAAACCTATATTAACTACTTGAAAATGCATGTATTATCAGACAAACATTATGTAGAGCCAGTAATGTAAGAATCTTGTAAGAATAGTGCATATCAAAGACTGATAAGTGCATTCCGTGGCTACGTAGCCCCTTCTGCAGCAGGGCTCGATGCCTGTGTGTCGTGACATATTACTCTTGTGATCATCATCAAAATGATCTGCCATTTGTGCCCCAGTAGCACTTTTGTTGGTTTTTATCAGAAAGGAGAGCCTTTGTTCAAATCCCATATTGATGAGTCTTACCCACCCAACACGCTGTCAGCAGTTAATGGTTTTCCCCTCCTTGGACCACCCTCAGTAGGGTCTCGCCACGCCTGACCATGAGTGCCCCTCAAGCCTTGCCGTTTTGGAGATGCTCTGACCCAGACCTGCCATAATGATCTGGCCCTCGTCAAAGTGACTTAGATCTTTATTCCTGCCCATATCTTCTGCATTCAACATGTTGATTGTGAACATGAAATGTTAGCTTACTGTCTGATATATCCCAGACCTTAACATGCACCATAGCTGCTTATTATGGCACTCTTCTTCTGGCATACAGGAACTGAGCCGCACAGCGAAGAGAGACTCGTTACGGCATACAGGAACTGAGCCGCACAGCGAAGAGAGACTCGTTACGGCATACAGGAACTGAGCCGCACAGCGAAGAGAGACTCGTTACGGCATACAGGAACTGAGCCGCACAGCGAAGAGAGACTCGTTACGGCATACAGGAACTGAGCCGCACAGCGAAGAGAGACTCGTTACGGCATACAGGAACTGAGCCTCACAGCTAAGAGAGACTCGTTACGGCATACAGGAACTGAGCCGCACAGCGAAGAGAGACTCGTTACGGCATACAGGAACTGAGCCGCACAGCGAAGAGAGACTCGTTACGGCATACAGGAACTGAGCCGCACAGCGAAGAGAGACTCGTTACGGCATACAGGAACTGAGCCTCACAGCTAAGAGAGACTCGTTACGGCATACAGGAACTGAGCCGCACAGCGAAGAGAGACTCGTTACGGCATACAGGAACTGAGCCGCACAGCGAAGAGAGACTCGTTACGGCATACAGGAACTGAGGCCTATTCCGAAGAAGGACTAGTTACAGCATACAGGAACTGAACCGCACTGCAAAGAGAGACTGGTTCGATCATTCATTTGTTGGGCTGAAGACTGAAGATGTGTGTCAGAGCTGCAAGGGAGGCACGCTCTTCCTTTAGCTGGCGTCGGCCGCACGGTCACCTGCAGGATGTATCCGCGCATGTAGTCCTGCAACGTCCAGCCCAGCGCAGCCAGGATGCGCCCCACCTCGTCCCGCCGCAGGACGCTGAGCAGCCGGTCCAACAGGATCTTGAGCCGCACTGGGATGGCCTGGGTGCCGAAGAGCATCAGGCTGCAGACGTCGAAGGCTGTCCCGGACCGCACTGCCTCCACCGGGCCAGCCTGCCGCTCTGCTGTCAGCCTGCTCAGAGCTGCAGAGCGCATGGCATGCATCAGGACAGCAGGGCGGTGTGGTCACTAAGATCCTGGGCAGGTAGGTACAGCTACAAACTGCATTTTACCCACCTCTAGGTGTGTGTGTGTGTGTGTGTGTGTGTGCGCGTGTGTGTATACAATGCTCACAAAAAGTCTTGGGACTCTTAATTCAGTTAAAAATTTGCATATTTATTGGCTTTATAACAAAAATCATTACTTTATTCATTTGTTTACAAAAAATAATCACATTAGAAACAGCCAGTAGTTTTAAGTAAAACCTTCACTTCAAGTAATAAAACAACTCTGCAATAACATAAAACATCAAATATTTGTGTTTAGTATCCCTTTGGGAGCCAGTTACTACAACTGCAATTAATAGCGAAATGACAAAAACAGAACTGAATGAGTAAAAAACAATTAAGACATTTAATGAAAAGATGTCTGTGTACAATGTATGTGCAGATATGTTAAACATTACTTGTCAATGAACTTTTTTATGAGACCTGTAAATGTGCAATATTTTTACAGAATTAAACAAGCGTCCCAAAACACTGTGTAAGCAATGTGTGTGTGTGTGTGTGTGTGTGTGTGTGTGTGTGTGTGTGTGTGTGTGTGTGTGTGTGTGTGTGTATATATACATTAGCATGTTTATATACATAGAAGAGATATATAAAAACTGTCAGTTTGGTTTAAATATGGTATATTTAACATCACTGGTAGCTAAATCCCTGATATCCCATGCAGGACGTTGCCCTCAGCATTCTGGCTTAGGAATCAGGCCCACCGGTACGCAGATGTATGGATGGATGGATGAATAGAAGGATGGATGCTGGTAAGTAAAACCAAAAGGTTTTTTTTTTAACTATTCACACAAATTATTTAAATTATAACGAGAGAGGTCACTTCAGGTCACCGGTCGGGCTCACCGTGAGCTACCCATCCGTGCCGGCAGTGGTCACACTGCCGTGTTCTCAGCCTCCCTGGTTTGAAGCTCTTACAGCCACAGTCCACCAGAGTGCAGCAGATTGCCTGGGGAGGGCAGAGGCACCCACATTAATGCAAAAAACAATGAAAGATCGACAGCAGGGCCCCTCGAGCTGTTCTTACTGATAACACACAGGTCACTGGCCATGTTTTCAAATGGTACCATTTAGATGAATAATTTTTCTGTGTCTGGTCTGAGCACCATACCAGCCCCTGGGAACAGAGGGGAAGATAAGAGTATCTGAGCATTGCAGATGTGCTGACGCCTTCTTCGCCTAGAGGGTGCTGTTGCACTGCAAGTGGTAGTCCGTCCCCTGAGATGCGGCGTGTGCAGTGCAGGCTCTGCTCCTTTCCAAAGACGAACCTGAATGCGACCTGCACTCGTGACAGGCCTGCTGTGAGCACGCAGTGTGAGACAGATGGGGAGCAAACCTGGGATCAAAATAATTGGCACAATGAAGCGGTGGTTTTTAAGGAAAACTGTATCACTGCAGATGCAGATTTTTTTTTTTGCTATTTTTAGGCAGAAGGATAACACCTCGTGTTGCTGCTTCACCACCCCCCCCCCCCCCCCCCCCGACCCACCCCCCGCCCACTGGTCCCTGGGGATTGTCTCTAGCTCTCATTTTCCACTTTTGGTAGCCTTTTCTAAACCATTCATCCTATATCAGTCAGTTTGTAATTAATCTCCAAGATTCTCTGTGACACAGATCTGGCCAAAAACAGGAGATTCCCAGTGCAGGGAGTTTTACATGCCGCTAAGCAAACACTTATGCTGCACTGTTCCATTTGAACTGGGAAGTTGGAATTTTTGAGTTCCTACTGTACATGGAAATTTCAACTGGAATACACCCGATAGTGCGCCCCGGGAAAGTGACGCCGGACAGCGCGCCTCAACCCTGCAACACCCAGCTGTGGGATGACAAATTACCCAAGGCCCTCAGGGTATCAGAAATGTGTCAACGCTGCTTATGTTTGTTGCCTTGTAACACCGTGTTTATTGGTGGGTTTTAAATTTAATTAGGAGCGTAGAGTACTTGTGTCAGGAAGTGCATCCTGTCTAGTCTGCAATTATCGTACCGTTCCTATTGATCCCGAAAATGAAGGCTGTTAATGGGGTCTTTCCACGTGCCTTAGAGGTTAGGACTCAGATGGATGCCTGTCAGCCCTGTCATGCTAACTCCATGTTAACATTACTGGGCCTTTACGCAGAATGTTGGGGCAAAAGGGTAGCAGTGGAGTCATTCCTCAGTGAGAACAGACTGCGCATCACACACTGCGGCTGTTTTGTAACTAAAAGTGTGATGGGAGCAGCCAATTGAATAGACGTCATTTGCACGTCTGGAGGGAGGAATGATACCTATCTGATTTAATCTGAACATGCCAGTTTGCTGTCTGCAGCCTCTGAGAATTTGCAACAGCCAGGCAGCGCTGGTCAATGGATCCGGTGCCAACGGCCCTCATTCTTCTCCCAGAAAGAGCACGGTGTCCAGAAAACCCCCAGCTGTGTAAAGTTTATCGGGAATAACTCCTGAAACTAAGACAGATTCTCTCACACACACGCCATGTGTTCATACCCAGAGATCAGGTCTTGCCACCGCAATGCAAACATTTGTGGTTCCCGCCAAGTGACCCCTCTGCTTACGGAGCCCAGCTGTGACATGCAGGCGATCTCCTCTTCAGCTACATCACTAGCCATCTAAAAACCAATCGACAGCAGATAACGGGAATGTTATCTGCCTGGACCCCCAGGTCCAAACATCTGAAAGTTCTCAACCTACGAGCTGTAAAAACTTCACAGCCCTGCAGGATGTCATCGCAGGGTTCAGGCTGTAACGTGATGGATAGTCACGAGCTTCTGCGGTGTGAGATTCCATAGTCAGGTGATACAGCAGGGAGCTGAGGGCCACTGACGCTCGCTGAACCTCTCAACAAACAGACGGCTTTTCCACAGTCTCCTTGTGAACCTTCGCAACGGCACGATGCTGTGTCAATTACCAGGAAGGAGCAACCAGCAGGTGGCGCTGCGTCGGAGGAACCTCTGACACCTAAAGGTTGCAACTTTGTTTTTGTACTCCTGAGAAAATATTAAATGTGAACTTCTGAGTGTTTAGGGAGGTACTGCGTGTTAAGGAGCTTGTGGAAGCTGCCCGTTATAAGTGTACACATGATACGTTCATCCTAATAGCTCGAGAGCCAAGCTTTCATTGGGCTAGAGCTGTCCAAGACCCTGAAAACTCACAGAAGACCCCCCTACTGCAGAGACGACGCGTCTTTAACTATTAATGATACATACCAAATGAAACCCCGAGCATGTAATTAATTAATTAGAATTAATCTTAAAATATGAGTTCAAGCCTAAGTCGTTAAATAAGTATACATGAAAATGTTATATAAATTTAAATTGAAATACAACCTGTAACATGGTGTAATATTAGGACACAAAGTGTCTCACAAACAGGATACCTATGTTTAAACCATAAAATTAGGCCTTACAAAATAGCACCGAACGGTCTTAGTCGCTATATGCACCAACTAACTATATTTTTTCCCCCGAGTCTTCTCCATTTGACTGCTAATACAAATAATTAATAAGGTACTACGAAACCGTTAGAATAAACATTATCAGATTTACCCGCATCTATCTACCTGTTTGTGCACCAAATTATTCTGCGTGCTGAAAATCATTTATTAGGCAACATCTGAGACAGTGGCACAGAGAACAAGTGGTTAAACGGAAACCTCATAGTGATTAAAGGGGAAAATGTCCTTTATGTTTTTCCAAGCCAGGCGCCGTACTTCTTACCAGCAAACCTGTGGCCCCATTGCCAACCTCGGAACGGTCAAAGACAAACTGGTACTAACAAGGGCACCGAACCAATGCCCGATGGCGACACCAGTACACCGCCAGCCGTGAAACGGCACCTGCAAGCTGGGCAGGGACCGCTCAAAAACTCCCGAGATAAATCAGTGGAATCTCCGCAAAAATGCACGAGAGACAAAATGACAGTGCGAAGATTTCTGTTAACACTGATTGATGGGTCTTCTGAGAAAAGAAGAGTGATCGATAAAAGTTTCCATTTTAGCTTTCTAGCTTTGCATGGTGTTTAAGCAAAAGCCGATAAAAAAACTAGTAAAATCCATTATGCACAGCTTAATTATATTCACTAAAATAATAAAGTCATATATTGTAAGGATTCCTTAATTCCAAAAACTTCATAAAGTGACGATAAGGATTTGAAGGCAGCTTGCCTGTCTTACCTCGGACATCCTAGTTAAATAGAGGTTTCGACGATCACACAGTCCCCCGCGCCCTCCGGCTCCATCCGCGGAGGCACCCGCAGCTCCTGGCCACATACTAGCGCAAGAGGCTCCGCGCAGCGGTACTTTCGGCGGCACTCACTGGCGCGCACGCCCGCGCAAACATGCACACGTCCGGACACTTAATTTCTCACAAGCGAACGCGCAGCCTGCGAATTCCCACCATGAACCCCTCCCTCTCTTCTTCCCCCCCCCCCCCACTTAAAAAGATTTCACATGTAACGTATAGACACGTGACAAAATAATAATGATATATTATGTAATAATTATTATGCTGGGTCACGGGGGTCCGGAGTAAAAACGGGAACAAAAATGGATGGATAATATATTAAAGACAAACAATTAAAATTTTATATTAATAAATTGACAAAAATTTAGCTATATAATTATAACTACTTATAATGTGTTTTATACACATTTAATATGCTTTAATATGTAGTATTATGTTTTATTCACGCAGATTTGTACACTATTACTTCTGTGGGTGATGGCAAAGAAAGTGCCGCGTGAACCACGTGACCTCCTTCATTCATGAATTAGTGCATGAATTAAACGTATTAGTAAAAAAACTGGATCAAAGAACAAAGGAAGCAAAACCACCCCTGGGTGCTCTGGCACCCTAGGCGAGATAGTGCTGAGCGCCACTCACCCCCACCCCCCAGACCAGCAGAAAACATATTTTGTCAATTCATTTATATTTAGAACCTTTCAGTAGTACAGGGTGTCTGGCTGCTAACTACTGTAGTTACACAAGAAAAGTAATGAAATATGAACTATAGTGTTACAGAATACAACCAGAGGGTTTTTTTAGATTTATTCATTGGCTCTTTTGCACCCCTTAATTAGACTGCCTGTGTCACCTATAGGGCAGGCTGTGGCCCTGAACACAAGTCTACACACACACACACACACACACACACATACACACACGCACACACACACACACACACACACATACGGGTTTTTAAGTCTTAAGAGGACTTTGCCTCCCAAACCAGTTGAAACATGGTTTTAGGGGACCCACCTTTCCCTTTGCTCTAGAGAAGTGCTGTAAACATCAAAAAAATTATTTTGCTTTGCACAACACAAATATCACTTCATATTAATTCTAAAGTAAATGAAGCTCTTTACATTACCACCTGACACTATGGTAGCATATGGGAACCTCCCAAGAAACTCCCTCCTACGACGAGAACATTGTTTGTGAGGTCATACATGATTTTCCAGGACATCAAATGAACACACACACAAACATGTCCATTCACTGTGCTAGAAGGTCAGTGATGTTTTATTGGACCTCGAATATGCACAAAAACAAAAATGACTTTTTTCCTGATTAATGAAATGCAGATTACTTATGCACAAGTACTAACGTGAAATTAAAATATTAATATTAAAATAATTAATTTTTTATTATAACTTGTAACAAAAGACTTTCTGCAACTTAAGAGTGCATGACACGAGGGCAAATTCTTTACTCCCCAAAAATTAGAAATAAACAATATTTTTCTCCTTGGCATTTTTGCCTCTATAGAAAATAATATATATTCAATTAGACATGGTTTTCCTTTTTAGTGTGATCCCTCTATTTCTAACAAAATCTCTTATATTTTGTACAGTGCGCCCTGCCAGAACAGGGTCCTCAGCTGACTTGCACTGCTGACACTCTGCCATTGTTGCCAGTTTTCCTTTGGTTATATGATCTTTAAAATGTTTCAATACAGCTGTCACCTCCTGTTTTGACCACTGTGTTCGCGACTTCTTCTTTGAGGTTTTAATTGCTGCTGTAAAAACCTGGCCCACTGTCACAGAAAAAAAACAAATCAGTCAGTATTATTTAGATGCAAACACATACAAATAACTGAAGTAGTTATACATGAGATTGCTGAGAATGATAATGTTGAGCTGGGATATAATTTACTACAGTTGCATGTGTAGGGCAGTTCTTTCAGTAAAGAATGCATACAACCTGTATCGAAAAGCTAAATTTGTGTATTAATTACAAAGGATATAAAAATAGTCATTTATGAAGAATGACACCAGAATTCCTGTGCTATAATCTGTAGTAATGTTAAACTTAACATTATTCCATTTAATTAGCACACAGACATTTAAAAGTTATGTTATCCAAGGTTTAGAAAGCTGAGCTTCACAATGGTTTAAAGATGGATTCATACCCAGGTCATACCCAAATTAATTACACATATTAACTGGCTAAATAAGGCAAGAATTCAACACATAGAATATTGCAAATAAGAGAAACAGCATGAATGTCACTACATGAATGTTACTTGATGGGAGACAGAGGGAAATCCAGATTGATCCAGAGTAGCTCTCCATATGGCTCTTTTTCAGCAAAGGTCCCCCACCACTAAAACTCACTGAGAAAAATGACCTCCCTAGAGACCTGTGACAAAAGTCCTGACTCAGTTGTGTTGCTTTACTCTTATGATGATTGTACAGACTACAAGGTTTTCTTGCCACTGATCACCTGCCAAAAAATCCCAACATAGATTCACTTCCTAGTAGGGCATGCCTGAACAAGAACTTGGGCATAGTTAAATTGGTCTTTAATATATAGATGCTGATACCAGCTATAAACCTTGGAGGAAGGATGAGAATCTTACAGACAAGAGTTCACCACTGCCAGTCTCCATCCTACACGTCACAACTGTTGCATTGTCTTCTCTAGCTATACGAACCCCTTGAGACATCTCCTGTGAGATTCTGGCAGGCAAACCAAAAACCCAGACCCTTCCTCACTCCTTTACTACAAATGGCTTTGGGGAACACCATTCATGTTGCCACAAGTCCCAAAAGCATCAGAATCTATGGCAACGTGTAAGATGTGCCACAACGCCAGCCAAATATACCACTTAGCAGTGGACAAACTTATTGTCTCGGTAATCAAGCTTCTTTCCATAAAAAAATCGGAATTATACTGAAAGTTACCACTGATGGAATCTGTTGAGCCTCCAGCATTATCTTCTGTAGCTGGCTGAATGCTTTGACTTTCTGTAAGAATATGGAACTGCTCAGTCAGTATACATGCAAACAATTCTAGTAGAACATGGAAGAAAAATAAACTGAATATGCTGCTAACACTGCAGAATGCATGAAAATACTTTAAAAATACCATTCAGTCTTGGTGTGCCCAAGGTAGCATCCTCTGTATCACTGTCAGGTTCAGTTCCATCACTGCCATCAGTTAAGTTGATCTCATCTTAAACAAAGAAATCAAATTGAACTAAACTGGGACAATGATGCTACAAAACATATTATGCTCATGTTTTAAAAGTATCTGAGGTGCATATAGTTAACCAATCCAGATAAATGTGCTCAGATTTCACATATTTATCATGAAAAGGACATAGAAGTAGATACTGTACAAAAGCGTACCTTCAATTTCAATTTCATCGAGTGATTTGCCTTGAAAGTTAGGGAGACACCCTTTTTCCATAGCAAGCAGAAGTTTGGATATTTTTGCCAGCTGAGTTGTCGCTTCTGGAAGCCTGTAATACTCACGGTGTACACGAATATCGTGCCCCAAGAAGTCAGCAACTTGATCTAATTCATTGTTTTTCAAATTAAGAATTTGTGATAGAGTGGCCACGTGTTTGCGCAAATGTGTTGACCTGAGATGTTGTGGATTTTGAGCACCACACTGAGTTGCATAGAGCCGCAAGCAATCTTGACCTCTGTAATGACTCTGGCATTTGGGTCTAGCAAACAAGAAGCAGTTATCCTGAACCGCACACTCTGTTCTTTTATTCACCAGAAGTGTTAGGGCATCTACCATATCTGGTGTGAGGAGGACAGCAACCTTTCGACCTCTTTTACCTCTGATTTCAACTCTACTAAAATGACTACAGAGTTTCTGCTCAAATTTGGAAAGACCTACTGCAACATCTGCGTGAAGTAGTGTGTTCTCTCTTTCCTGGAAGCTTTTGAGCTGCATTTTAGATACTTCACCGGCACGCCTACGATTGAAAATAATTACCCTTGCAAGGGTAGCTTTTGCAAGTTCTGCATAACTTTGTGATGATGATGTTTTTTTCAGGTTTTCAGATGCTGCATTGGCAGTAGTTTCCAGGTGTTTATGAAGGAGCTGAACATCATGAGTGAAAGGCAGTGTTGACGGTTTATTGAATTTTGCTTCATTCATTGTGCTTAAAGCCCTGTGTGATATTAGCTCAGACCACTTGGTGGTATATAGCTTTCTGAATGTCTCAGTTGACTTAATTAACTCTTCATCTTCTGCCATTAGACCTCTGCAGTGGATGAGCTCGCAGACCTTTTGCAATGTGTGGCCCAATTTCAATGCTAGGCTTGGCCTTTGGTAGTAGTTTTTTTCTTCGTCATGACCTGACACTTTCTTCACAGCTTCAATAACATGCTGGAAATTAGCTGGTTTTATAGCTTCCTCAAGGCTGTATATAGAGGACTCACTGCGCAATGTTATCAAAAACCTCCCAATTTCTCGAAGCTTCTGACGAATATATTCAAACTTGGTAGGGTCATTTCCATGTTTGTTGAAGAATGACTGCGCTAGCTGAAGAATGCAGAAGTCATTGCGTACAACAGAAGATATGTCATCTTGCTTCATTGCACTCAAGAGCTTCCAAACTCCTCCAGATATCTGCTGCAAAGATGTAGACTCTGCCATGGCAGCCAAACCCAACACTCTGGTCCGTCCCTGATGTTCACTTACTGAACCTGGCTTTGAGGAACATCTTCTCACATGTCGCCATAGTTCTTTACGCCCAAACATTGCTTTGCAGTACATACAATGCACAAACTGTTTTGAATCACAATCTTTGTTTGGCCTTCGTTTTACTTTAAGCAACCCATTTCCTTTCTCTAATACATTGGAATTATGCCGATAGTTCCCCTTGTTCCGAATTTTTTCTAGTAGTCTTTTGCGTTCTTTTGAGCGTTTTGGAAATGACAGTGCTTCTGCAACTTCAACTTCAGTCAAATGGGTTTTTAAATGACGAGATATTTTTGACTGTGGTTTCCCACAAATGTAACAGTAATTCTTATTTTCAGAACAAGAAATGTCTGATGATTGAAGACATTTCTCAGCTCCAGCCATGTTACCCTTTGCTCCTGCCACTGATACATCCTTATAATCTCCAGGCAAATCAAGTGCACTAGTACCACCTATTATTTCCAACTGCTGTTCACTTGTAGGTGTTTTATGGTCTTTTCTGGGCAAAGAAACACGATCTGATCTATTAATTAAAGCGTCAACTTTTGATGATCTTTTGATCTCTGAAAGGCGTTTAACTTGACTGGTGCTTGAAAGTAAATCTGTCCCTTCTGCAGAACTGTCTGACTCATTGTCTGATTCTCCACTTGTCAACTCCTCCAGACAACAAAATAAATCATCCTCATTTAAACAAGACACTTTCCTGGCCTTCAAATACTGTGAACCTTTGCTTACACCTTCCTGGTTCAACTTTGTTTTCTGAGATTTGGTGCACTCTGAGGTGGCAACTTTCACGTTCTGTTCATTTGAGGAACATTTGTTTTGGACATTGTTTACATATCCTGCTGCTAACTCCACTGAACTGCACGATTCACTGTCTGAGTCTGGGACATATTCCTCATCTGAGAGTGACACTTCCTCATCAGAACTTGAAAATCCTATATCCTAGTATCAGAAAAGAGAAAATCACTATGTAGCATTTGTGAAGAGAGATGGTTCATAAGTAAAACTGTAAATATACTGTACTCACCCATGAAAGTGGTTCTTCATCATTCTTTTCAAATTTTGCAAAGCAGTTCTTGTGCCAAAATTTAGAGCACACTATAAGAGAGAAATAAATTGTACTCATATTTCAAATGTATTTAAAATAGGGACACAAATTGTGGCTAATTCCTTTAATCCACAATCAACCCCTATTAGGCCATGATTAGATAAACCCTTAACTGATAGGCATAACAAAAACACACACACAAAATACCAAAGCGTCTTTGAGTTTATGTAAAAGCACTATATAAATAAAAATGTAAAAACAAAGAATGCCCTAGCTAAAAAAGTGCCAGTTTAACATTGGGTCTATGGATGATAATTACATATGTAACAATATAAAACAGTTTAGTCATAAGCGATGATTCCAGGGCTTATACACTTCCTCACAATTAGGATTCATGAAACACAAGTAATATTACCTCTCAATATTACCTCTCAATACATTGTCTCAATATTACCAAGTAATTTTGAGACAGAAAAGTAAAGTTTTTTGATGAATAGCTAATGCCAGGTCTTAACAGCAATCATGTTTGCAAATAGTGAGTTATCTTTAGGATGCTGTGAAGTAACAAATATTTGAATGGGAAGTTTGTACTCAACTACTCTACAAGACAAAGTGCACTGCAAAGAAGATAACTGGCAGTAACCTGGGTTATATAAAAAGCCTGTAGAGAGACTTCAGATATGGGGTTTTTCATTATTTGTGATAGAAAAGGTATACTGGTTTATGGTGTTAAATTAGTTAAGTATATAAACAACACATTGTTTATGCTTGTATTTGAGGGCTCATTAACCCATACAAATGTTACTCTGCACTGCACATTTTGCAATGCATGGCATAACTGTCAGATAAAGCAGCATTCCTTTTTTCATTGTTGGAGGTGTTTCTGTGTATTATTATGGTGCATTCTTGTGGTATATTCCTACTACTGTGCCTTCATATACACAAGTAAAAACATTCCTGGCTTGAATGATAAAACCTCTTCATATCACTTTGTGTTTATGGGAAATGAATCATCTAACTGAGACTGGTGATCAGACAATCTGAACTTTGGCAATCATTAATTAATTTAGTGTTAACATTCCCAATTCAAAGTCAGAGAACACAGGGCAAATGCTACCTTTACTACCTGAATTACACCTTCCAGTTTTTCTCCACCAATCCAAAATCACCTTCAATGACACTAATCTAGCAAAGTAACAATTTGACAAATACTGCATAAGAAACACTTTAAAAAAACCTGCATAATATTACTTACTATCTTAAATACTTGCAAGGACTGTTACTGACCTTTACACCTCAGACCAATCCACTTGAGTGGCGCCACAGGTCCAAAACATGCAGAACATTTGTCCATGCTTGAAAAATTTGCATGGATGACCTCATGCTTACAGGGCTGCTGAACAAAACAAAAAGGAAATTACATTCTGAGTGGGAATTCTTAAAGGCTTTTTAAAAATGACACTAAAAATCACAATATCTCACTATAATTCTGTAGATGGCACACCTACATGTCAAGTATAATTAAAACCTTGCATTACCTTCTCAACATTCTCATTTGGAAATGATGATCTGTGACCCCCTGTCTTGCAAAAATCAAGTTTGGTGGCTACCTTCAAAACAGATTAAATGAAGAAGTTCAGATAAACACAAAAAATAATATCTAGACCAGCAGTCAATAAAAACTGCTAGAATCATTGTCATAATTCATAATTTGGGCAGGCTTAGGACCAAGATCACTGACCTCTCAGACAATGTCAATGCATAAAACACATGCTTATGGGAACAGAAACAACTCTTGCAATTATTTGTGCCAGCTTCCATCCATTTTCCAAACCACTAATCCTACTGGGTCGCCCGGAGCCTATCCCAGAATCAATGGGCACGAGGCAGGGAACAACCCAGGATGGGGGGCCAGCCCATCGCAGCGCACATTCACACACCATTCACTCATGCTCACCTATGGGCAATTTAGCAACTCCAATTAGCCTCAGTATGTTTTTGGACTGTGGGGGGAAACCGGAGTACCCGGAGGAAACCCCACGACGACATGGGGAGAACATGCAAACTCCGCACACATGTGACCCAGGTGGAGATTCAAACCTGGGTCCCAGAGGTGTGAGGCAACAGTGCTAACCACTGCACCACCATACCGCCCCATGTGCCAGCTTCTTGAAGTAATATTTCTACTCATTGGAGTATATGAATAAATAAACTTAGTGAATCATTAAGGAGATATAGAGAGGTCATGAAATCGTTTACAAAAACTAGAAAACTATAACATGTAACATACAGTTCAACAGCTTCAATTAAATGGTGTCTGTACCTCCCCACTGTCCCAATTCAACTGAGAATCAGTTTGGCGTTTTGTGCTCCTACAATACACAAAGTGCAAAATAAACTAAAATAAACTAAATAAGCTAAACACAGTAGATGCTTATTCCTAAACACAGTAGATGCTTATGGTTGCTGATCTGGTGACCCATAGATAATCAGCTGAAGTTCACGTGATTGAATCAGTTGAACAATAGTACTGTAAGACTTAGGTCTTGCAGATCTATTTCTATTTTTAAATTTGTGCCACTCATCAAAAGCTATTTTAATTACAGAAAACTAAGGAATATTATATATATTCTAAGTAGCAACTAGTGGAATTAATAATTAAAGTCACTCATCAGTAATCTAGTATTCTCCATGACCATCCAGTGCATCCTTATGGCATTATTGTTGCGAACTTATTTAAAACCACTGTACAAGACCATTTATGACATGCTGAAACATTTGCACGATGCTCTTAAAACCTAATGTACATGCAAAACACTACTTTCTATAAGTAGTATATGCTCCAGTGTGGTGAACCCGCTCAAAAACACAGCAAAAGGCCATCTATGACATAAATTACAGCTTCATATAAAGAAGACCCCCGAGTCCATGTTTCTGTCAAACACTATATACACACACAACTGATAAAACTCTACGCCGAAACACATTTGCAGGGTCCTCTTAAAACCTAGTGTACCGCCAAACTAGGTTTGTGTTTACACACTTACCTCTTCTGTCTCTTCTCTTAGGACATCTGCATGCTGTCCTTCTGGCAACAACTGGACATTCGTAGTCATTCCCACATCGGTTATGTTCTAGAAACACAAATAAAAATATAATTCCATACTGCACATAGTAGTTATGCTGGAGAGAGCAGAATGTTAACAGTAAATGAAATGCTCCTACCACACATAAGCAAAACTATACAACTAAATCAGTACAAAAAAATTACATAAAACTATCATTGACAGAACTGCATTTCTAATATCTAAGCTCCTAATGCATGGCACATAATGCAAATTACCTGTTCCATTTCTTTGCTAAGTGATGAGTTATCCATCAGAGTATTGGCACAGGGGTCTCCCTCAGAAACAGCCTACAAAATAGTTTTCAGAACAATATTTCATGCAAAACACTGCTTGCTATAAGTGGTCTATGTTCCAGTGTGGTGAACCCGCTCAAAAACACAGCAAAAGGCCATCTATGACATAAATTACAGCTTCATATTAAGAAGACCCCCGAGTCCATGTTTCTGTCAAACACTATATACACACACAGCTGATAAAACTCTACGCCGAAACACATTTGCAGGGTCCTCTTAAAACCTAGTGTACCGCCAAACTAGGTTTGTGTTTACACACTTACCTCTTCTGTCTCTTCTCTTAGGACATCTGCATGCTGTCCTTCTGGCAACAACTGGACATTCGTAGTCATTCCCACATCGGTTATGTTCTAGAAACACAAATAAAAATATAATTCCATACTGCACAAAGTAGTTATGCTGGAGAGAGCAGAATGTTAACAGTAAATGAAATGCTCCTACCACACATAAGCAAAACTATACAACTAAATCAGTACAAAAAAATTACATAAAACTATCATTGACAGAACTGCATTTCTAATATCTAAGCTCCTAATGCATGGCACATAATGCAAATTACCTGTTCCATTTCTTTGCTAAGTGATGAGTTATCCATCAGAGTATTGGCACAGGGGTCTCCCTCAGAAACAGCCTACAAAATAGTTTTCAGAACAATATTTCATGCAAAACACTGCTTGCTATAAGTGGTCTATGTTCCAGTGTGGTGAACCCGCTCAAAAACACAGCAAAAGGCCATCTATGACATAAATTACAGCTTCATATTAAGAAGTCCCCCGAGTCCATGTTTCTGTCAAACACTATATACACACACAGCTGATAAAACTCTACGCCGAAACACATTTGCAGGGTCCTCTTAAAACCTAGTGTACCGCCAAACTAGGTTTGTGTTTACACACTTACCTCTTCTGTCTCTTCTCTTAGGACATCTGCATGCTGTCCTTCTGGCAACAACTGGACATTCGTAGTCATTCCCACATCGGTTATGTTCTAGAAACACAAATAAAAATATAATTCCATACTGCACATAGTAGTTATGCTGGAGAGAGCAGAATGTTAACAGTAAATGAAATGCTCCTACCACACATAAGCAAAACTATACAACTAAATCAGTACAAAAAAATTACATAAAACTATCATTGACAGAACTGCATTTCTAATATCTAAGCTCCTAATGCATGGCACATAATGCAAATTACCTGTTCCATTTCTTTGCTAAGTGATGAGGTATCCATCAGAGTATTGGCACAGGGGTCTCCCTCAGAAACAGCCTACAAAATAGTTTTCAGAACAATATTTCATGCAAAACACTGCTTGCTATAAGTGGTCTATGTTCCAGTGTGGTGAACCCACTCAAAAACACAGCAAAAGGCCATCTATGACATAAATTACAGCTTCATATTAAGAAGACCCCCGAGTCCATGTTTCTGTCAAACACTATATACACACACAACTGATAAAACTCTACGCCGAAACACATTTGCAGGGTCCTCTTAAAACCTAGTGTACCGCCAAACTAGGTTTGTGTTTACACACTTACCTCTTCTGTCTCTTCTCTTAGGACATCTGCATGCTGTCCTTCTGGCAACAACTGGACATTCGTAGTCATTCCCACATCGGTTATGTTCTAGAAACACAAATAAAAATATAATTCCATACTGCACATGGTAGGAATGCTGGAGAGAGCAGAATGTTAACAGTCAATTAAATGCTCCTACCACACATAAGCAAAACTATACAACTAAATCAGTACAAAAAAAATTACATAAAACTATCATTGACAGAACTGCATTTCTAATATCTAAGCATTGTTTCACACAATGTTCAAACACAAAATCCCAGTAATCTCTGCAGTTCTCATCAACACCATATCCTCACAGACAATGCTTTTGTCAAGCACACTTTCACACGCTGATCTCCCTTTTGCAGGGACAGAGAATTACCAGCATTCTCTCTGCATATCCTCATTCAACACACATCTATATCTCCAACTACTTAAACCTAATAATCACACATACAAGAGTTTAACTGAATTACTTTCCCTGTCCTCCCTACCTCACTTGATGTGCTCTGCTCTTTTGGGTGCAGTTGGTCTTTTTCAGTAGCCACCTGTAAATATTAGTTATATATTATGATATACGATAATCATTGTCAATGAGAAAGGCTTGAGAAAAAGAATATAAACTAATGAAAATACTTTTAATCACTTAAGTAACATATCTGGATTTCACCCTTCTTTTGCAGAAGGATGATTATTTCTAAATGGTTCTTTCATGTCTAAATACCTTGCATCTCCATGGCCAGTCAGAGTCACCGTAGTTATATGTAATTTCTTCTCCAGGACTAATGCTTCTGGTTGCGAATAAACATAGATGGGGCTTTCCTGATATGGTGATTTTTTTCATTTTGCTGTTTGGGCTAACATGGTCATCATTCACCAGTCTCCCAAGGGAGCCATCGTCTCGGGCAGCATCAATGCTGTATCACATAAAGTGAAAAGTCAGAAAAACTACCATATTCTAGTAAATATCAGAGCACTAAAGACATTTAAAAATGAGTATGTCAGCAGTCACCAAAGGCTTATATTATGTTAAAGAACATGCAATGTCATACATACCAAAACAATTTTCCATTGAAATAAAATTCAAACATGAACACTTTGAGGGCATCATGATATATTTTCTGTCTACTTTCACATTCATGCCTGCTGATGAGTTGCCCTCTGTATTCCAGAAGAAAATCTCCCCTCTCAAAATGGAATCTGCTGTATACCCCACGGCCTACAAGAGATAGCAAACACTAGATTAAGATCAGCCTCGAATGCTCCTGCACGATGATCCCTGTTAACAATAAGCACCATAACATTAATACACAAAAAAACCCTGGATAAAATCAAATATTCGTACACAAACTTTAAATTTACCTTTATATGAATTTATATATTTCACATAAAGTCCATCTTTGTCTTTACATGCAGATATAAAATATGCAGCCTCTTGTTTTGGAGAAAGTTTTCTACTTCTCAACTTCGAAGAAGCCATCTCCTCCTGTGAAGAATGATTGATGTTTATTCATATATTCAGTTTATATTATTTAGTTTATGTTTTAAGCAGATATTTAATGCATGACATCCCTTTTATTCTACAAATGTAATTCAGTAAGAACGAATGACTAATAAAGTTTGTTGGGAAATCGAATTTACCAAATGAATTCTGGATATGAGCTAACCTAAAGAGCACAGATACAGCCATACTATCCTAAGGACTTATCGCACGACACCGAATCATCCTCGGTGCAATATTTACACAATGAAATCGCTTTATCTGCACTTAATGACTACATAGTGTTCACCTTTGAAACAGAATACGATCGACAATCTGGTATTTATTGTAAATTTCGAAGCAATGCAGATAATGCTTCCGTATTAACAGGGATTAGGAATGTGTAGGCAGTGCCGGTGCACGTATTCGTCACGTAGAGTTCGGTACATCACTTCGGTACACCAGCACTGGAGAGTGTATAATCGGCGAGACCAAGACAGTCTCCCGGCTCCGTTATACCCAACTCGGTTGCTGGAAACATATCCGACATGCTAACTGATTTGAGACGACATCATCCAAGTGTATGTGCGACCAGAGAAAGGCAGAAACAACCTCCGCAAGTTATTCTCCGTATGGCATTTAAGCAGCTCTGCCAGAAAATTCTAACCTGGCATAAAAATTATCGCTACGTAACTGCGGCCATACTCGGAAGTAGGCGACAATTGGATTGTGTTTTCCCTGCTGTAAAGAAATTGCACCGAACCACGAATCCAAAACCGAAGTTTTTCATTATAGTTATGATGTTTTATTTTAGATGTTTTTATTTATTTTACATATTTATTTTTACAATGTGCGAATAAAAGTCTCTTGGGTTTTGTTAATCAGACACGTCGACAGATTTTAATCTTATAAATGAGTTGGTGGTCTCAGTATTAAAAATAAATAATTTAAAAACATATTCTGTTTTCCCTGCTGTACCGAAATTTCACCGAACCATGAATCCAAAACCGAAGTTTGTATCGAACCGTGCATTTTATGTATGGGTACACCCCTTGGAATTTGCATTTAACTCCAGCAATTTGAAAAGAAAACTTAGTCTATTATTCTATTATAAAAACAATTTTCTTACCTGATTACAGTCTGTTCCACGACTTGGATATTACAGGATATTGTAGTGTCCTCTTAGTCTCCTGCTGAAGTCCACCGATAGAAACGAGGATTCGCAGTGAATGACATACCTCTCAGCCAATCACAACCTTAGATGGCTAGTCCAGAACTAGCCAATCAGCAGCCGTAAATCTTAACGCAAGTGTTATTCTGGTGTTTCTCCGGCTCCAGCCTACAGAGGGCGCGATGCTGAATGCAGAGTTTACACTGTGTGAACTGGTTTTCGTGGTTTTGTGGTGTAAGAGGACTTGGCCCCAAAGTTTGCAGGGGGGGTTTTCTAACTTAGATAAATGCATCTGTATTACAGGAATTATGAGGACACCGTCCCTGTCCTCATAATCCCAAATGTCCCGATAATGTCGGCACGTAATCAGGTGAAAAGTCCTGATAAATCATAAAAACCAACGCACACACACACACACACACACACACACACACACACAAAATCCCCAAAAACATGTAAATGAAAGAGGATAAAGTCCATTAAACCGGGGAACCTTAAATCTAAAAAGTCATCTAGCTAACCAACAATTCTGGCTCTGTGAGATACGGGCCTTTGAGTTGTGACATTAAATGGTTACACTGAACTATACACATCATACATTATATTTGTCACATCCACCACATCTACCACATCTATGGTACTGAGGTGGAGCTTCAGGCTCCTGGAAGTGCGTATCTCTGAGGACCTCTCCTGGACCATCGACTCCTCTACCCTGGTCAGGAAGGTGCAGCAGCACGATAACCTCATAAGGAGACTTTAGAAAGGCTTTCTGTCAACTCCGATCCTGACCAGCTTTTACTGGTGTACCATGCAGAGCATCTTGAGCAGCCTGATCACACTGTGCCATAACAGTTGTTCTGTCTCTGACCAATAGGCCCTACAATGGGGGTTAAACCTGCCCAGCACATCATAAAACGGGGCTGATGGTACAAGAGACTGATTTAAACTGGCCAGCAATGTGTCCTGACATAAATCCCGCTGAAAATCTCCACAGAGAGCTGAAATCTGCCATTGCAAGAGGGACTCCTGCAAACCTAAAAGAGCTGGAATGCATAGCAATGGAAGAGGGACAGAAACCTCCAGCAGATGGATGTAAGACGCGTATAGATAGCTACAAGATACATTTAGGAGATGTCATTGATACCAAAGGTTCTGCAACCAAATATTAGTCTACTATACGTCTGTATTTTTCATTTCACTATATGAACACTTTTTTTTTTTTTTGTTCAATAACTTTGGGCATTTTATGAAATATTCTGGGTTTTTTTTTTTCCATTTTTTTCTGAAGATATTTTACATCCTGTACTTACAATTGAGGGGTGCCAATAATTCCAACCAGGGCTGTGCTTACTTATGTCACTCCATGTGTACCATGTATACCCCTGTATATATGGATATTTCTCTATTTATTGAGTGACCTGTATATATTTTACTAGTTTCTAACAATTGGGACTTTTTTGCACTTTCGTATCAGATTTCGTTGTCTGAGTGCTTGTACTTCACGCAATGATAATAACGTTGAAATGCATGAAATCTAATCAGGATGCTTTGTCATTGTTTGGTGTCCCCAACCACACTGCGTAGCTGTGAGTCCTTCATTGGCCATTTTGGAAAGGAGCGAAGAGAGATTAATCAAGGTTCCCCATCACACGTCTGGTATTGATCTGATGTGGCCACATTAGGAATGAAAGCCTTTCATAATAACCAGGCCTCACTTTGTGTAATGGGTACATTAGAGGCTCATCTCTTTCTATGTGACACCTGTTTGGTCTCCTTAGAATTACTTTTTGCATTACAACAGTGTCTAATGGCCTCTTTAGCAGGCATGTGGGAGAAGTGTGGAACTTTCAAGAAGTTCCAGCTAAAGAGTCCTGGCCATCGTGCAGGTCCAATAATGGAGAAGGGCCATGCGGACTGGCTAAAGCGGTTTCAGGCAACAACTGCACACGGAGCTAATGGTGAGATCTGACCCTGAGAGGAGGCAGGATCACCACGATCTGCCTCAGGACTGATGCTATACCTGTCTCTCGTTACCATGGGAGACAGCAAAACAAGGTGACACAGGACCGCACCACGGAGTGGAATTTCTTGAGAAAACGTGAACTTTGCGTAGACCAAAAACTGGTGGGGGGTTTGCGTTATAAATTTCATGTGTAAGTCAGGCCTGTCAGTATTGCTCACTAAAGTTAAATGTTGTTAACTGAATGTGGAGAAACCACCGTAATTGTCACGTTTCGCCGCGATCGCTGGGGAGTGGGTGATCGCTCGGGCAAGCAGACGGGCAGAAAAGCAGGCAGGCAGGCAGGCAGGATCGGGGAAAAACGAGGGTTTAATCAGGAAACAAGGTGCGGGAAACATCAGACGCCAACTAACATCAATGACAGACAATGAACTCAGGCAAGACATGGACTGAGATAGACAGGACTGATCAAAATAACTAGACACAGCTGGGTACGATCGGGGAAGCACACGTGGATAATCAGGGGGGCGTGGCACACAGGAGGATCGTACGAGCTGGGCGTGACAGTAATCAAACGACATACTAATGTGAAACAGGGAGTGGGAAACCCAAGCATTGTACTTCTGGTAAGTATTCTTTTGTAGAAATGATATGGATAAGACTTCTTAGTTTACTCTTACTTTGTCTGTTGTTACCTTAATAGAAATGTGGTTCAGGTCCCATTACGGAGCAACCAAGTTCAAAATCACGAATTGGGAGCCTTGCAATGAGGAACCAATGAAAACACCAAAGGCAGATCATCAAAGGGCCTTGTGAAAAGCACGGCACTGGCCGCACCATCTGGCTCACCACTAAAATCCTGCCCTCCTCATTTTCCTTACCTTCTCGTTAGGGAGAAGATCCTGCCAGAATATCCTGCTGTGCTTAACTTGGCAGAAATTATTCTTCAGCAGTTTTGAGTCTGGCGATATTTTGTTGGCTCTCCATCACTAAAGCAGCAGTAATCTCACCCGCCGCACCTCGACGTCTCAGGACGAGTCAGGGGAGCTTTCACAGTAGTCGCCGGTTTATGCTTCACTGTTGACACCTTCAATGAACAATAGTGTGAACCTTGGAGATGTTTGGTGCCCAGTTACCCACCATGTCCCAATTCATTCTGTTCTGATAGTCATGTTTCATTTTAGATCAGTGTTTCCCATCCTGGTCCTCACAGACGGTCTACGTTTTTGCTTCCTCCCACCTCCCTGTCAGACACTCCACATTTTTTTGTTCCCAGGCAGCTGGGAGGGAGCAAAAACATGGACCATCTGTGGGTCCCTGAGGACAAGATTGGGAAACACTGTTGGGGTCCCACCATAGTTGAGCTGAGGAACCCTTCCTCTTCCCTTCTGCACCTTTCCCCCGAATTTATTGAATCATGTTGCAGGAAGCTTGGGTGGGGGATCCCGGTTGAGGATGCTGGAAAGAGCCCTCGAGGAAGGATATACCGCCAGGTGGGTCTCCACACTTACCAACACACTGTGGGGCCGCCTTCCCAGACTGGATGAGATGGTTTGCTTGCTTTGAAGCAAGCTTCTACAGATGTTCCTGTCAAGAAAATTTCAAATATTTCTAGGGAACTTAAGGAACCATTTAGCTTCTGGTCAATGCACTTACACCAAGGTTATGGCGCCAGAGATGTGGCATGTGAGAGTGTTTTTACTGTGTTCACTTTACAAGGAAGCCAATAAAAGCAATTTTATTATGGGCAAATGGAATTGTATTGAAACAAAGAGTGCTTTGATTGCAACTTTTTCATTGCACTCGGTGAAGGGAGAATATGAGACCCAGACACAGCTGACACACACTAACTTGATCAGCTGTGCAGATGCGAATGTGCTGCCAGTCATCGTGGTCCTGCTGGTCTCAGGGCAGGTGAGCACAACAGATGGGCTTGTCCATCCATCAGCTGCCTCCTGTATGCCCGTGAGGTGACGTGTAGTCCTGTCTTGGCAAGAAAAAGACACGTGATGTCAACTTCCGCAACAGTCACTGTCAGGAAATCTTAATCGGAAAAGCTCTTCAAAAGTCTGATCACACAGGTTTGGCAGTTTTGCGTGAATTGGCCTGACAGGCGTCTGCCAGCGAGCAGGGCAGCTAACTACTAACTTTGCCAAAGTCTGAATATTATGAAATAAGAAATTGAAAAAGAGGGAGAAAAAGAAAAAGAAAGTGTACAGAAATCTTTTCAGTGGTTTTAGGGTACAACTGCCGTTTCACAGGAACTGCAGTATCCATATTTCTTGAACTTCTGTTACGGCAAATTACACCTGAGAGGGAAGAAGACTGTAATCTCTTAAGTGGCTCAGTGGATACTGTGGAATGTTTCTGGTTTTTATTTGGAAACCATAAGCACCCTGATTGTGTAGTGAGGGCTGTTATATTTCAGGCGTGTGCAGCCTTAACATGGGGGGGTCTCTCTCTGGAGCTCCACCATGAGGTTTCACACATCAGCATTAACAACTTTCGCAGCACATCAGTTGTGTCCTCAGGCAACTGGAGTGGATCTCCTGATGAGCGGCATATCGGAAGAAATCGCGTGGGAACTGCACTGCTGGCCGATTCATTAAAGACGAGTGCGTCTCATTAGCAGAAGGTCGATCTCCCCAGTGCTTCACCGGAATGACCCGATCTGCTTTCCAGTGCCTCAGAGAGATGCCTGCTTCCGGGCTTTGTTGGGGGGGGGGGGGGGGATGGAGTGGCCGGCCACGGGGGGCACAGTTTGATGCATTTTAGGGAAGTGTAGATCGTGTGGGAATCACTGGGTGTCGGCAACTTCCTATTCAAATGATGGAAGCAAGAAAGCAGCAGGAGCTGTATCCCCTAAGGAGCCCTGTGCAGCCCCCCCCCCCCCCCCCCCCCAGCAGGAGCTGTATCCCCTAAGGAGCCCCGTGCAGTCCCCCCCCCCCCCAGCAGGAGCTGTGTCCCCTAAGGAGCCCCTCCTATGCATGAACCACGGCCTGTTTTCATTTAGGAGCGGGAGCGATTTCCGGTGGGGGCTGTGCAAACGGCGTGGAGGGGTCTCCCTAACCGTGAGACAGGCTGGCTTTAAAGCCTCGCATCTCCCTCCATTGTTGCCCTAGGTGGGCACCCTGCCTTCCTAATTGGCTTTCTGCTGTGTTGGGCTGCAGCCTGGATGTCTCCAGTGGCCGGACCGGGCTGCCAGCTTAGACTCTCTTAAAACCGCCCCTGCTGCGACCTCAGCTTTGCAGACGGTTTCCCGTCGGCGTGCTCACATGCGGATGCGAGCGAAAGCTGTTAAGCCGCATGGTTCTGTGAGAGCCGCTTTCGTTCATTAACATAAAAATGCTCGGTTACTGCTGCTGGATGAGAGAGCGCTTGCTTCATCAGCCCACTAATGGCTGCCGACGCACTGTTTGCAACAGTAAGTCTACCGCGCATCAACTATTTTGCCTCAGGTGCCCCGCTGCGCTGGAAGATTTCACATATTTTATGGCTGTTGCACTAAGGCTAAGGTGGCTCCAAAGTTCAGTTAATAAGAATTTGAACTTGATCCATTTCAATGAAAAATGCAGGTCACTTTGGCCTGTTACTGGCATTTTTACCAGCCTATTGGTTTGGCACCACTGATCTTTGTTTTTGTGCATTAGAACTTTGTTAGACATCGTTTGTTTGTTAGACATCGTTTGTTTGTTAGACATTGTTCCTACTAGATTCTCTTGGTGTTTTCTGAACATCTATCTAGATGCTAAAGGTGCTTCATATAGGAGAACCTTGGCCATTACTGCTTTAAGTGGCTGCCTCCTTGTACGTGGTTTTCTTTTTGATAGATTTTCGAACAGCTTTTCTGACTAAGATTTCCATGTTCAGAACATGCTTCAGAACAGAAGATGATACATGTTCTCACTGATTCTTCCGGGTAGTCTGGCTTCCTCCCGGAAAACGAGGCAGTGAACTGGTGTCTCTAGCGAGCCCATTGTGCGTGTGAGTCACCTTCCAGACAGGGTGACCTGCGCCTCATCTCAGCCATACACTAGGCAGACAGTTATGGAATACTGATAAGGCTACATTTCTGTTTAGGGATTTGAACCTGCAACCTTTGGTCAAACCCATAGCTATTGTGTTACCCACTGCCTTGGCCGAACTTCGCCATCTTCTTCCCTCATATCTGTGCCTGTTGCCGAGAACCTTTGCGTCAACCCACAAAGTCATAGTCTCTTCTAGACGGTGCACACCTGAGACTTCATTCACACCCTGAAAGTGGGTTTGAAGATCTTAACCCAAACAGAGCCTGATCTACAAGCTGAATAATACATGACTGAGAGTTTCTTCTCTATGAAATGGACAGTGGTGGAGGCTGGATACTAACTCTCTGTGACAGCGTCTTCCTGCCGTCCCCGCTGAGACACATGTACCTCATGCAGGTGATTGACAAGGACAAACGAGATCACGATCCCATTTACGCTTCTGTACTGTCGACCACGGCAACAAGACTGGAGAATGAAAGCCTGAACCGTGACTTTGACTACAATAGAACAGGACTTTATCATGACAACAGCGCTTAACACTGAGAAGAGTGACTCTAGCGATCACCGTTATTGTTACTTCAAGTCTAGCTGTTCAATTATTTATCCTCTGAAGGTTACTTTCAAGGCGATGAGTGTTTGAATACAGTCTTGTTAAGGAGCTGCTCAGTCCATGGGACAGTCAGGGAGTGCACATCAGTGAGCGTACTCTGAGAAGACGCTCTACAGAAGAAGACTGCATTTTAGGTGAAATGTCGCATGTAGTGTGACCAGAGATAAACGAGTTGCACAGAGAATGTACTTTATTACAGGAATGAAATGTATTCAATATGGTCATGTATAGCAAACAGAAAACAGAATAGGTCGTAATTTAGGTTTCATTTCAAAGTATTGGCACTCTGGTCATTAATATGCTTGCTGCTGTGAACCATTGAAGGCTATGGATTTTTTGGGGGGATTGGGGCTGGGTCCCTGTACTCAGTTATCAGTTGAGAGTTGGATCAAGCAAGTTTGTTCCATGTGTGTGAGGGAGAGGCCAGTGGCAGTAGAGAGGCCTGAATACCGTAGCAGATTCAGGGGCCCTGCACTCGATAAGGGCACTTAAACATGTCAGATTATACATAAAACTGGCCAGTGGCACCCAGTGTAACATTTTGTCAGGTGTGGCCCTGCGGCTGCTTGTTGAAGTTAGAGAGCAAACTGTCTGTTATAGCGCCCAGAAGCCTGACAGCATGCAGTGTCAATCTGAGACAGACGAGCTGAGAGTTCAGAGGTCATTTCCATGTTTAGGATCGATCTGTTATCTGCCAGCAGACCATTTGACGAGACGACAGCACACAGCCCTCCACAGCTGGGCTGACGTCTGCCCCCGTGTGGCTGAGGCGTGAACCTGCACGCTGGTGAGATATCGGGGTATCACTCTTACACTCACACACACAGACATAGACCTGCTAAAGCACAGTCTCTCACACACCCAGAGGTGCTAGCACAGTGTCATACACGTCTCAAGCCCATTTGATTCAAAGGCTCCCTAATTCACACTGGAGGGTGAGTGTTTGGGAGCTCGTGATTGTCTTGGAGCCTTGTGCCCGCTGGCTAGAAAGCACAGCTGACGAACGGCAACTCCGCTTTCACTGAGTTCAGAGCACTGGAGCTGTTCGTCTGCCGCCCACACTTACCGCTCATAAAAACACGGGGTCAGGGGGGATGGCCACAGTAGACTCCACCAATGCATTAGCTCAGAGGACGGTCTCGAGAGCCCACTCCATGCTGGCGGGGAAAGTGGCCTGGTGCCATGCTGCACACCCTGGAGAGACTCCCTTTGTAGCAGCCCAAAGAGGTGTCGCATCCAGGGGGAGTTAGCTCTGATCAGGACCCCCACTACCTGCAGTGCCCAATGTTCCCCGTGGCTCTCCCGCATGTCTGTAAGTGTGGCAAGAACTGCATATGCTGTTGCTGAATTACTGAGGTTTATGGGGAGGTCTGTGATGAATCAGCACCCCCAAGAGATTATGGTTATGGTGCAACCCCAAGACATTTAAAATTAGATATAGTATGAATTACAGATAATGCTGCAATAGTATTATAAAATTGAAAAAAATAGTTTTTCTAACCCTAACCCTAGCCTCAGTTTGCCAAACCTAACCCTAATTTGGGGCCTTAGGGTGCTGCATGTAGCATTTTACCAACCAGAGTTAGACAGGGGGGGCATTCTGTGGCTGGGTGGCTGGCTATAATATGCCCCCCCAGCTAGAATCTTTTCCTTATGGCTGTCATGCCCGGCTCGTCCGCTCCTCGTGTGTGCCACGCCCCCTAATTACCCACGTGTGATTTCCTGATCGTGCCCAGTCGTGTCTTGTTTCCTGCTACCTTGTTCCATGTATTTAAGTTCCTGATTTGTACTAACCCGTTGTCTGTCATTGATGAGTCTGTGTCTGATGTCCCTTGCCCCGCACGATCGCCGCTCTGCTCGCGATCACTGCCGATCTCCCGTGACATTGGCCCTGCCCAAAGTAATTTCTACAGCATGAATAAGGGACAAATATGAGTATCTGGTGCAAGTTTGGTGCACGTGGGGTTTTCCCAGCCAGAGTTAGACAGGGGTGGCATTCTGTGGCAGGATGGCCTGCTCTAAGATGCCCCCCAGCTAGAATATTTTCCTTTTGGCCCTGCCCAAAGTAATTTCTACAGCATAAATAAGGGGTAAATTTCAGTAACTGGTGCAAGTTTGCTGCATGTAGCATTTTCCCAGCCAAAGTTAGATAGGGGGGGGCATTCTGTGGCTGGGTGGCTGGCTATAATATGCCCCCCCAGCTAGAATCTTTTCCTTATGGCCCTGCACAAAGTAATTTCAACAGCATAAATAAGGGACAAATATGAGTAACTGGTGTAAGTTTGGTGCACGTGGGGTTTTCCCAGCCAAAGTTAGATAGGGGGGGCATTCTGTGGCTGGGTGGCTGGCTATAATATGCCCCCCCAGCTAGAATCTTTTCCTTATGGCCCTGCCCAAAGTAATTTCAACTGCATAAATAAGGGACAAATATGAGTAACTGGTGTAAGTTTGGTGCACGTGGGGTTTTCCCAGCCAGAGTTAGACAGGGGTGGCATTCTGTGGCAGGATGGCCTGCTCTAAGATGCCCCCCCAGCTAGAATATTTTCCTTTGGCCCTGCCCAAAGTAATTTCTACAGCATAAATAAGGGGTAAATTTCAGTAACTGGTGCAAGTTGCTGCATGTAACATTTTCCCAGCCAGAGTTACACAGGGGGGGCATCCTGTGGAAAGGTGACTTGGTAACCCTAACCCTAATTTGGGGCCTTAAGGTGAAACAATAGGCTGTTGGGAAGTAGGAAATATCCTACTAAAGCATGCCCATGTTGATGCCTGAAAATGACATATTTTTCCTAATCATAACCCTAGCCTCAGTTCGCTAACCCTAATTTGAGGCCTTAGGGTGAAACAACAGACTGTTGGAAAGTAGGAAATATGTTACTAAAGCCATGCTCACCTGTTGTTTCGCATCCTACGTGGTCACAGACCTATTATAAAAACACACTTGATGCCTGAAAATGCCATACCTTTTCTAACCTAAACCCTAGCACCAGTTTGCTATCTCTAACCCTAGACCCAGTCTATGATTACCACCTCATATTGTTGTTTTTTTGTTTTCGTGAAACGAACTCCTGGATTTTTTATTTTATTTGTGTGTTCTGTTGGCCCTGATCTCTTCCATCTCTCTCAGTCCCCAGGAAGGCTGCATTCCCGCAGTGACCTGCAGCTCACCGGTTCCTCCCTCTGCCATGTGTTTCTCTCGCCTCTGACACACCGAAGCTCCCTGTGTGTTTCCTCGGGACACTAGCATCCTCTGAGTTAGTGCGTCTATTATCTGCCTCCTCTAATATGGCGCCGCCTGGTGCCTGGCCCGCGTTACGCTGCCGGCTGGCATTTGTCTGGTAGCCCTGCTTTTCACTGTACATTATACGCTGAGTGTGCATAGTCATAATCTGGTCTGTTACTGACTCTGAGCCCACTGGCTTGGTACAGCCTGCCATCTCCTGAACGGAACTTCCTTTGTTTGTTTAATGTCTATTCAAATGCATTGTTTTTGAAAATGTTCATTGCTTTCAAAACCTATTTCCAAACCAGTCATTCTGATTGTTGAAATTAACCATAGAGCAGGGAAGTGTGTCTCTGTCACTTCCTCTGTGTCTGATTTTACCAATAATTTTAAGAATCTTTTTTATTAAAATGACAGTACATTTATGGTCATGCACTGTTATCTATTTATCTTGATTTAGACATATGTGTTTGTCACACAACATTTCCCCAACTCTCATTACAAGTACTTCAGTTTATGGCAAATAACGGTTCTTTTTTTTTTTTAGATGAGCGTGTCGCGTCATTAAGCATCACCTGCTTCTTTTAAACGCAGCGATGCTTTGTACAGCCACCAGGGGGCATATAGCACATTCATAATGTAATAAGCAGTGTTAGGCGGCCCGTCCACCTCAAGCGCGTATCCTGGTTACGTTTAAGCATATATGACCAGTCGAAATATGCCAAACTGCTCGATTTATGTGACTCAACGTGTGTATAAGCTAAAAAGTAACATAAATCGTTCTAGTCAATTTTTACAAAACATATTATACATAACACTGATTTTTATGTTTAAAACGATGATCCTGCAATATCTATTCTCCATTTTAAAAAATATCCGCGCAAATGATACATAATAATAAGAACCGAGAATATAGATGATGCTTAATATTTAACTTAATCTCGGAAGCAGTACAAAGTGCACTGACAGTTCCTCTATGATAACAGCGAGCAGTGCTGTTTGTCCGCGATGATTATGAAGCAATGAAAATTAAGTAATTGTTTCTTGTCATATACAGCCGGGCGACTCGTCATTTTACAGCTTGCGCGTCATGGAGGCAAACAGTGCTTTCCCGTTAAGGTGCCGCCACGCCGCGGATGCCTGCCTCTTGTCCCCACGCCGGCCTTGCGGGGGCGTCCTCTGATGCTGCTCATTTACATAGAGGCGAAGCTTTTCCTCCGCTCTGGTTGCTGGATCCACTGCACGATCCCTCTAGGGCTTCATATCGCCTAATAAACGGCATCAGATGTGTCTGGAGTCGCGACAGCGGACGGCTTACTGGAGCGCGGAGATCACTCTTCTCCAACCTCTCGTTTTCGTTTTCACTTCGTTTTTCTTTTATGTTTCTCATCCCCTTCCGTCTACTCTGGCAGCGGCGAAATAACCGTTTGATTTTCCCAGGATGTCGGTAGCCGGATTCAAGAAGCAGTTTCACAAAGCCAGCCAGGTAAGCATCGGCTCGGGCTTTAGTTTGTGATAATGAAGGTCTGTGTATGTGGCCGCGATCGCTGCAGCCTGCTGTCACTCCAGGAATGCAGCGCACCGGAGGCCGGTGCTCTGCTTCCTTACTATACAGCTGGATGCATGTATAAGTGCTATAAACGGCGTGCAAACAGCGCTCCCCCCCCAAATACTTTTAATTGCACCTTCTTAATGCTGCAAGCCGTGTCTTCTGTCACTTACAATAAGCAGGGCAGCTAACTTTTAAAACGGCTCAAGCATGCGCCGGTCATACCGTGATAGTATAGAGATGCTGTACTTTATAACAGGAAAGCGTGGCTCGAGTCCGGAAACAGCAAATGAAATAATCAAACATTAAATATTCCTCTCCATATTATTAGGAAATCGTAAAATGTGTTATTTAGAAATATACTCCATGATTGATACAAGTCCTCAAGGGCTGCGATCAGTGTTTTATGGACACACGTATATATTCATCTATGCATATACTCGCACCTCGTTTGAAAGGTGTTCTTTTGCTTTCTGGTTAAAGGACACAGCAGCTTGGAGATTGTCAACCACAGATAGGCAGAGAGGAAATAAAAGTCTCTGCCTAACGTCACTGCCTGTATCCGTGTAGCGCCGTTATATCTCGTCCGGAACAGAATTATTTATTCAATGTTGAGATCAGATCTGGTTTAGTGACACGCTTCCCCTGTGTTCTGCGATTAATCAGTGACTGATTATTTACTTACCGGCAGAGTTCATGCCAAATAGTGATTGAAACCACTTGGAATCACATCAGAGGATACTATTTTCCACAAATTGCCTATGTCGTGTTCATATGTTGTGAAGCGTGAAAAAAGTTGTGTTTACGTTGTACGTTCATATAATACAGACTTAAATAAGGTTTCTTAACTTTAACAGATGTCTGTTGTTAGCTTCTTGATGCCACCTGTTAGACAAGACGGTCAGTCACCTTGGGTATCAGGCTAGTAACCCAATCTCAACAGCGACAGCTGCAGTTACCCATAATCCTGAGGACTGGCAGGTAAATGAGATTCTCGTTCATGTTTTGGGGGCGGCCTGTCGCGTTCGCGAGGAAGGCATCTAGACTGAATGGCATCTGAATAATATCCTGGTGTTATGAAGTTATGAAGGTGCTTTGAGGAAACGTCACATCGCACATAAGGGGTGACGACATGCTCAGTCTGTCCCGCTGCTGTGGTCACGGGTCCTGCCGTTTTCCTGGTACTAACCCTCCTGCTCAGTGTATCACCCACGTAATTCACAGGAATGTTCCTGGTAGCTTAAAGTGGCATGTGAGCCCACTCAGAAGTGGGTTAATCTTTTAGGTGGCACCGGATGTCAGTCCGCCCAGGAGGCCCGCTGTCCCCGTTTCTGTTGTGCTTCCCCATTTCAGCCCGTGCTGGTCGGCGTGTCGCCAAGCCTGGCTGCCTTGGAGGGGTCTGTGTGGATGAGAGTCTCCATTCATTTCTATAGGCATATTCCTAATCCCAACTGTGATGACGACCGTAACCCCCATCCAGTCCTGACCTTAACCATAACTTAATGAACAAAATGCAAGACTTTTGACTGCTTTAGTTTCTTTGATTGCAGTCACAGATTTTTGTAAAATTGAGGTTACCAAAAATGTCCCCACGAAGTAAGAAGTGTTTATCGCATTATGACGAAATCTGGTGACTACAATGTAATAATTACAAAACATTGTGCCTGGTGTGTGTCAGGAAGTCGCCTTGAGATATCTCAGACTTCTAAAATGCCGCTAAATTCGGGGCGTATGATTTGTTAAACTCGTTAGGAAACAAGGCCGGCCCATCGTCATCTATATGCTTGCGCCTCATTAAACAAGTTAGCGGTTACATAACTGTCCTCTCCGTGATGTAATTATGGCTAATGCTAATCCATTTTAGACTGATTCATTTCTGTTTCTTTTTTATAGTGTAATGAGTTAAATGACCTGCCTTTTTCCAGAGTTTATTTGTTTATGCTGTACCAGCCCTCAGTCTGTCTGTCTACCCATCCATCCATCCATCCATCCATCCATCCATTCTCCAACCCGCCTATCCTACTGGGTCGCGGTGGGTCCGGAGCCTATCCCGGAAGCAATGGGCACGAGGCCTGTCCATCTATACACATATATATACAGAATGGAAGGGATGGATGTACTCCAGCTCCGCCCCTGAGTTTCTTGCAGACTCTTCGGTTTCCTTCCATAATTTCGTAAAACATGTCATTAAGGGATCTTGTCTGCATCCCATCAAAGGCGTCCCTAGCTTTGTGCCCGGGTCAGTGTAACCAGGGCTGTAGCACCTTGGCGGGGGTGGGGGGGGGTGGGAATCATGTCCCCCTGAATAATCTGGCTTCATTCATCCCTCCTATATTGGAGGGACAGTATCAGATGCTCCCCTGCCCCGCTGAGTGCTGCTCTATGCATTAGGAAACAGGACGGATGACACTAAATGCCACAGTGGCTCTCGATATCACGATATGATATTTTTGCTATATCAGCCAGCCCTACCATGCCCCCGTTATGTAGTATGTAGCATCCCCTTCGCCTTGTTCGCTGCATGCTCATTTGCAGAGAACATGGCACACCAATGGGATGCTCAGGAGGACCAGGGGCCGCTGAGCGAGGGGCCCAATTATTTAACTGTACAGAATCCTTTTCTTTTTAAAAATAAAAATAGTAGTTAAAATAAAAAAATAACACATTTTAAAAAAGTGCATCCAGTTATTTCTCGACCTGGGACTAGGGCACTGAGAACCATAGAGGGCGGGATTACAGTATTATCGTTTACTGTCAGTCACTGTCTGACCCAATAAGAACCTAAACAGTTAGTTATTGCAAAAAATGATCCCACCCCTTCTGGTGGCTTCAGCTGTGGATAAAGGCAGTACACAGTGATCCTGCTGTTTTCGGCTGAGCTGTGATTTCGGCCGTGGGTCACTGTAACAATGTGGTTAGCATTTCAAGGCAACCGAGATGCCCCCCCCCCCCCCCACCCTCGCCTCCATTGTGCAGAGGGAGAGATTAGTGGCACTTTGTGCAAATCAGTGCTCAGTTTACGAGGAAGGAGAGCAGTGAATTTTGAATGCAGTTTGTCCGGTTGACATGTTGAAGCACCTGTTGTGTTGGGTTGGACAGATAACGGTGCTCCCACTTGTCTTTGAATACATCACGCTGTGATTCTCATCCGGCCCGCTGATTGGTGGATGATGTCACACAACATATTCCGGTTTCTGTTCTTCTCTGACTCGAACTTTTGGGTTGCGTGGAATGAGGTCTTTGCCCGATGAAGATAAATGAGTATTTTTCTGTGGCGTTTCATTCCCTCAGTTTTGGTGACTGGGCTGTACCTGTAGCCTGAATGGGGAGACGTGGATTAATTCTATCCGGACAAACCAATGGTCTTTGCCCTTGCCGTCTGGAACGAGTTGCTACATCAGCGCTGATGATTGATATGAGATACTGACAGACGGCCCTGACAGGGATCAGGGGCATGCAGACTGACAGGCCAGGCTGTCAAATCATAGGCAAAGTCTTTCCTTCCTGGCAAGTGGGCTGATGCCGATGGGTCGATTGCCAGCTCCTCTAGGCGATGGCTGCAACGCTTATCCACCTGTAGTGATCCACACTCTCACGCCGTCACATGGCCTGGTTTAGTCGAACAATCGGGGTTACACCACTGTGCCAGGGTGCTCAGCTAACGCGCACGCTAAAGTTAATTAATGCAGTTAAATGGAAGGAATTGCATGTATAGCGTGATTGGTGGCCAGAGTTGGTAGTGAAGTGCACAGCAGGCGTGGTGGCAGTGAGGCTGAGCACCGAGAACATCAGTCATAAGCGTTTGTGGAGCTCGTCTGGCTCCAGCAGCTGCTCTCTGCCTGCCGCTGTGGTAAACCCGCCTCCACTCTGTGTCACTGAAGAGCTGTTTTTGTTTTTTTTTCCGCTTCTTCAGTTGAAAGCAGGCGACTTCCTGTCTGTGATCGTTCTCGCTGGAAGTCACTGTGTTGCTCTCTAGCCTGCTAGTCTAGCTCTCCCTTGATGTTCGCTGTCTGCCCTCGGAGCTCTTCTCTGTGGCTCTCTCCTACATTTTGACCCACCAGCAATTTTAGTTATAGATTTTAAGTATCCTCCCCCCCCCCTCCCCCCCCCCCCCCCCCCCCCCCCCCCCCCCCGCTTATTGATGTTGTCATAACATTTGCTTAAGTATGGCAGTAACTTCCCCTTTAAGGGCCTTCCTGGTAAAAGGTGGGTGTGTCTCATCCACTCAAGGGTCTCCAGATCATTGGTCGGTTTGGTTGGTGGGAGGGGTCACCATTTGACCCCACCCCACTGAAGAGTCTCCAGCAACATTTTACAGACAAATTGTACAAAGTGTTCATATTTCCTCTGTTTTATGTCACTTTGGATTGAAGTGCAGGAATGCAGTACATGGTTTGCACAGCTTATTCTGGTGTGCAAATGTTGCAGCCAGTCATTGAACAGAAAGATTTACTTCCATTCAAATGCTTCCATCTGAATCACTTCCCATCAGAGTGATACATCACTCACACCCAGTCAGAGGCATCACGTGGCTTATGGGTCCCAGTGGAGTGAAGATCGAGATGCGGTTGCTATAGCGAGAGGCTCGTTAGACTGGCCCGAGACACTGCCCCACCACCCTACACCCCACCCCCCCAGTGCTGCAGGATAATTGTAGCCAGAGGACATGATCCTGGGTCCTGGGCCTGTGGCCAGAGGAAGCAGAGATGGGCACTGCGGGGGACACCCGTCACAGCAGGAGGGAGACATAGACGATAGCAAGGCCCTAGAATGGGAGAAGGCAGAGTCTGGGGCGGGCCAGAAGGAGGAGGTGCTGCTAAGCTCCGCCCCACCCCTGGGCCACCAGGAAGTAGCACTGCTACTCTGCTTACTTCCCTGCTGCAGAGCTCCGCATCGGGGGGCATAGCTGGTGCTGCCGGGTGATTTTTGTTCTCGTTCCTCAGTGAGCTCCACACTCACCCTCTGCAGTGCCCCCCGCTGGCACAGAAATGACAAGCGAGATCACGTAGAGCGGCATTCACTGACACACGGTCTGCAGTAATTAGATAGAACCGCTGAAATATGCGGTCGGTGCTGACACTGAGGTCACGCAGACCCTGCTGAGTGTGAAAATTCAATTCTGTCTGTGAAAGAAAAAAAAATAGAGAAGGAAGAGAGCCGTCCTCGCGGAAGCCTGTTTGTGTCCGGCTTCTGTCGCGTGCTTCCAAGATGGCTCGCCACTAACGACGATGTCGCTCGGGGGCTACAAATATGGAGGAATTCCCCTTTAAATGGGTGAAGGTGAAACGCTCCAGTGGAGAATTTTTAAACTCCGCGTATATTATTCATGTCACTGAAACAGGGCAAGAAAATAAAATATACCAAAGAGATTCTAGGAGCAACAAATGAGCGATTATGAATTTTCTGATCATGTGCAGAGGGCTGTACCACTGTAATGACACTGACGATGACATTGAAAGGGTAAATAACGATTTACATGAGCTCCTTTGCTGACTGGGTATGTACCCCAGCAGGTGCGGAACCGGGAACGGGGTCGTTTTTCCAGGAGAGGGATTGCTGGTTGCGGCAGGGGCCCTTCAAAGCAATTAAAAATGCTCTGTGTTTCGGGTGGGGGGTCGCAGTTCCTGTGAAACCACACAGTAGCCTTGTTAGCTTGGTGAAGCACCAACCCTCCCCAGCCTTCACATGCTGCAGCTGTAAGGTCACCTTCCGTCCCGGCCCTGTATGCCATTGACACATGCACCCCCCAATCACAGAGCACCTTGGCCATTGGGAAGCCCCAGCAGATGGATAAATAAATATAATTGAAATTCGGTGGCTCTGGTGGCGTTGGGGGGGGGCTGACCTGTTTTTTAACAGTCCTGTGGGTCCCACTGGCCTCATCTGGGGCAGCGTGCAGACAGGTCACTGCCCAGGTGGCAGTGTGATGTCATGGCAGGAGGGGGCAGGTGAAGCTCGGCGCCCTGATGCCTCCACCCCCCCAGTCAGGACAGGCGCAGGCTGGGTGTTCCTGCGTCCTTCCTGCGGCTAACTGGAGCACATCCCTGTGGTGCCCCCCTCCCTCGAAGGACACGCAGCCTCTTACCCATCATCTCTATATTTAGCCTGTTCCAGGCTGTGCGGAGCTTCCAGCTGCAGTAACACTGCATCGGTGGGGCTTCTCTCTTTTTTTAGGGGGTACATTTCTCAGTGTTTAAAACCTGCCTGGCTGTTATTCAGAAGGGCAGCAGATTAAGGTTAAGACTTGTGTCCTTCGTCCAATTTTCGTAAGAGGTTAAAGATTCAGCCTGGTGTGTGCGGTGACCTTTCAGGTGGGGAGTAACCTTGTCATCCATGCGTCTCCCATCCGCTCCCAAGGCTGGGGTGTGGGGGGGTGGGCACAGGAAGCAGAGGGCTCATGACGGGGTGCAGCCTGGATAGGATGCCAGTCTATAACAAGGCACACTTTTAGTTCAGACTAATAAACCATAGCAGCTTCTGCAGTTCCATGGTGAGCAGGCGCAGATGCCACAAAGGAATTGAGACCCCAGCTCTGGAGGTCCCGCCTGCTGGTGTCTGGGTTCTGATAATCTGGTGCCAAGCCGATTGCCTGCACGTTTCTTAAGTGGGAAGCTCTGGTCGTGGCCCAGTGCCCTGTACTCAGGCACCGGAGCAGATGCAAACAAACAGGCCCTTCTGCCCCTGCTGCTCAGCGCGGTGAACCCCTCCGCTATGTCCAGCTCTGGGGGGAGACACCGCAGAGCTGTATCTACATCACCTGTCCCCACCCCACCCATTTCACCATGGTGTAATGCCTCATAGCTCTGCCGGATGCGGCTGTCGCGGGGGAGGGGGGTGAGTTTCATGAGAAGCTCATTCCTGTCCCCTTCACGCTCAGCTGATGTTCAGGGGCTTAACGCAGCTGAGTCACCTCTGCCGTTTGCTCAGCATGAGACATGTTGCTTTTACAAGCTGAACATGGACGTTGTTCTTCATGCCTTGGCCAGATATGAGAAAAAAGGCTGTCAGAGTTTACAGACATAAAGAAGTCAGTACAAACACCAATGTTATTCTGCTTAGAAAATGTGAGTGAAAGCTGACGAAGTCTCAAGTTGCCCTCAAGTTGTTATTTCATTAAATGTCTAAAATTGCCATCGGAGAGATCTGATTGGTCGTTTACTCATTTGAGCCCTCCCCCTTAAGAATCTGCTCTTTGGGGCGAGGCAGTCGCGCTCATTTGAGTCTCTTGTACGGAGAAGTTACAGACATGGAAAGTGGTAACCCACTGCCCGCCCCTAGCTGATAAACAAGGGGGCCGTAGTGAGATGTGGTGTCATTTTGGTTTTAAACCGAACGAAAAAACCTGTACTGTAACTACTACAGGGGGGCAACACAGTAGTGTAATTTACCGTTTATTACGTCTTGTGTTTCCGTTTAACCTACATGTGAGTTCATTCATATCCCTTTTCTCGACAACGAAAAGCATGGGGACACATAAACATAACCTAACGTTAGTGTATTATCCGTGCGGTTTTTTAACTGCTGAGACCAAATTAATATCGGAATGTGTGTACTGCATGCAGGGACGGATTATGGGTTGTCTGGCCCCTGGGCAAAACATTCGCGAGGCCCCCCCCCCCCCACCACCACCAGCACCACCACCACCACAACCACCACAATTCAAGGGCCCTTGGCGGCCAAACGCCCTCCCTATAGGGTCAGGGGCCCTTGTAGGCAGAGGATCAAAGAATGTAGGCCCTCTAAAATAGACAAACGAAAATACATTGTTGATAAGCGTTGCAAATTGTTTTGGGCTAGGGGCCCCACGGGCCCCCTACACCCCAAGGGCCCCTGGGCAGCGGCCCCGCTGGCCCGGTCCGTAATCCGTCCCTGACTGCATGCAGTGCTATTATCTATGCATATTTCACTATGGTGTAATCGGTTGCTGTTGGTTTAATTCATAATGCTTAAATAGGATTATTTTATAGTATCAATTTGGTACTTATGTCGAGGAACCAAAGCTGTTATCGGCATTCAAAGTCAAATAGTTGGTGTCGATCCAGCCCCAGTGTTTACGCATATGTTCAGGCGAGTGTGAGGGCGCCCCCTGCAGCCTGAGTCTGACGCCGTTCTCACCGTGTCCCTCCCGCAGCTGCTGAGCGAGAAGATAAGCGGGGCAGAGGGCACCAAGCATGACCACGACTTCGTGACGATGGAGAAGGTGAGAGCGGGGCTGCCCGTCGCACAGCACAGTCACCGCAGTGATGCACTTCACTGGTGCTCACTGCTGGACAGTTTGTCCGTTTTACCCTTTCCCCAAACCTTTCTGTTGTTATTGCAGAAGATCGATATCACCAACAAGGCCATTTTTGATCTGCTGTCTAAAACCACAGAATACCTCCAACCAAACCCAGGTATGGCATCAGCTGTGAAAGCCTGCTACACCTTCAGTACTTTTCTACTTAACATACTGTATTAATAATAATACTTTAAATTTCTCAACCAGTCAATCAACACATTTAAGGCTTTCAGTTGTATTTATTTGTCTGAATTTATCATAAATGCATTAAATTGTCTTCTGAATTGCAATTGAACATGTGGGTGCGCTCGATCTGTTTGTCTCTTCCTGGCAGCCTACCGAGCCAAACTGGGCATGCTCAACACGGTGTCGAAGATGCGGGGGCAGGTGAAGACTGTGGGATATCCCCAGACGGAGGGCATGCTGGGAGATGTCATGCTCCGCTACGGCAAGGAACTGGGGGAGGACTCCTCCTTTGGTGAGTGACCCCCTGGGTGTTTCCAAGGGGGTTGAAAGGTTCACAGAGATGCACCATGGATCGTTCTGCAGTGAAAAGCAATTCCTCTCCTTATGTAGATACATACATGCCCCCTGGTGGCTAGTTAGGGTATAGTCTTCACTACAATTATTTCACCCTCAAATCATTGACTGTACAGAAAAAGCGCAGGTTAATACATCAATATTTCTCAAATAATCCTGTAGCAAGATCTTAATAAAATATAGCTTACACTGCATTAATTTCAACAAGCGTAAGGTAAACGAGCTGTGTGATTTATATGTAATTAGCTATGAGCCAACAAAAGCCAGACCGAGCTGAGAGCCCCGTATCACAGAGTCTCCTGTTGAGCTGAGCTGTGAAATCTCACCAGGTTGCGCTCTAGTCGACGTAGGTGAGGCAATGAAGCAGATGGCCGACGTCAAAGACTCACTGGACATCAGCGTCAAGCAGAATTTTATCGACCCACTGCAGTCACTGCAGGACAAGGAGCTGAAGGAGATTGGGGTGAGCCCGGCAGGACCAGACGCAGGGGTGTGGCTCACTGCCTGGTGGGCGGGACCGGCATCTTTGGTGGGCAGGCTCTCTGTTACGGTGGGCGGGGCTCCCATCTCTGGTGGGCAGATGGGGTTGCTCTGTTATGTCGCAGTGGGTTAGTCGAACAGGACCAACAAGGATGTGACATGCGGGCTGTTGATTACAGCCAGTTGTTTGGGGCTTGGGGGAAGAACATGTGGATGTTGGCCAAGTGCTGGAAACAGGTTCCAACTACAGCCCTTTATTCACCCAAAAGACGTCCAGGCATTGATCTCCATTTCTCCCTGAAGCTTCTATAATTATCCCAGACCAGTCTAGATGGCCGAGGAGCAGGATGTTTGGTCACTGTGTGTGAGTGGCTGGTCAGGGAAATGGGGGGGAAGTAGATGGCTACTGTTCTACCGAGGGATGCACCATATGGAGATGTTCTAGGTGGTCATTAGTCGTGTCTGTCTTGGGTCACAGCACCACCTGAAGAAGCTGGAGGGCCGTCGCCTGGACTTTGACTACAAGAAGAAGCGGCAGGGGAAGATCCCCGAGGAGGAGGTGCGGCAGGCTGTGGAGAAGTTCGACGAGTCCAGAGAACTGGCTGAGAGGAGCATGATCAACTTCCTGGAGAGCGACGTAAGTCGCGGGCGTGAGATACTGAACCTGTGGCATCACACTCGCGTTTCCATCTCGGAGGGCTTCAGCTGTTTGTCTTCCTGTCATTTTTTTGTTTTCTTTTGCTTTTACGTTTCCTGGCGTCTCGGTAGGGCCTGACTGTGGGTTTTCTTGCCACTAGGTGGAGCAGGTGAGTCAGCTTGCTGCACTGGTAGAAGCTGGTCTGGACTACCACCGCCAGTCTTTGGAAATCCTGGAGGAACTCAACAGCAGGCTGAAGAGCAGGTGAGAAGCCTTAGGAGATTTTCCGTGACTCGGAAGACCCCTGCTGGCTGACTGAGCTGTTTCCCTTGGCATTAGAGAAGCCGCAGCTGAGCCCAGCTTCTCCTCTTTTATACCACCTCCTCCAGGATATCTACAGAAAGCCACCGTCCAAAGAAGGACTTCAAGCCAAAGTCCGTAAGGAGCAGCCTAGAGACCATCGAGAGCCTGCCCCACAATGGATTGACGTACAGCTCGTCAATCAAATCCTCAGGTGTCTCCATTCGTCTTTCCATTTCTGAGCGCTGAGTGGCCAAGCTGAAATGTCACATGATTCTCCAGACTTGATTACCCCGCCTCCTTGGTCTCTCTTGAATGTCTCCATTTCAGTAAGCAGCCTAGTGTGACTGCCTCACTGACAGCATGGCCCTGGATGCGGATTTACTTTGCAGTGTATTTTTTTATCCAGCATTATATACAGTATGTTTGAAATGACAAGTATTTCAAAGGGGAACATGAACACTGTATCAGTTCTGTTGTAGCGTTGAATGTTTTCTACTATGAAATGAATTTCCTTTTAAAAATGCTGTGAGCCCTCTTGTGGCCACAACGAGGTACAGCTCCCTCAAAGAATACACTGGTCACAATCCTTTTCCTATTTTGATGTCAGATTTCTTCGTCAGTTACTGTTAAGTGTTTTCAGACACACTTTGGTTGACGCACAGACTGAAGCACAGAGCCGATTAGCTCTTTGCTAAATGTGCCTCTGGGTTTTCATGACGATGAGGGTTGCGGCGGCAGGTTTACAGAAATGCCCTCTGTCGAAAAGCCACGCTGCTCTGTGGATTGCTGTCCTGCTGGAGACCCTCCTGCCATGTTAACCTCCCGAGTTGCTAACACATATATCCGTTTGCTGCAGGTTCCCTGGTAAACCACACCATCAATGGAAAAAGTAGGTATATCGGTGATCAGTCATTAGTTCACCTGAATTGTCTGGGACCACCAGTAATGTAAAAAGCAGCCCAATTGGCCGTTGTGTGCGACTCCGCTGAGCCTGTTATCCTCACTAACCTGCACCTTCTGCTTTTCACCTCACGTCCAGATGACCTGATCTGTTCCCCGCCCCTGATCTGGCCAGACAGCCCCCAGACTGACCGTAAGTATCCGCACATCCCGGTCGTCCCTGCCCTGTATCAGTCAGACTTCTTACCTCCACAGAGGTCTCTCCTCTGAGACCTTTAGGGAAGCGCTCAGTTGTTCATAATAATCCACTCTTTGTTCTGGTGGCATAGACAGATTAATCAGCAGAGGTCACCTGTATTACTGCTTAATGAGAATTAATTGATCAGAGCTGTGTTAATGTGTAATACATCTGTAAGTAAACCTGTCTGTTTTATTAATTACCAAATTACCTGGGATCATGGCCCTACAACGGTGTTTCCCAACAAGGTCTTTGGGGACCTAAAGACGGTCCCACGTTCTTGCTCCCTCCCAGCTGCCTGCCAGACAGTCCATGTTTTTGTTCCCTCCCAGCTGCCTGCCAGGCAGTCCATGTTTTTTGCTCCCTCCCAGCTGCCTGCCAGACAGTCCATGTTTTTGCTCCCTCCCAGCTCCATGCCATACAGTCCATGTTTTTGCTCCCTCCCAGCTGCCTGCCAGACAGTCCATGTTTTTTGCTCCCTCCCAGCTGCCTGCCAGACAGTCCATGTTTTTGCTCCCTCCCAGCTCCATGCCATACAGTCCATGTTTTTGCTCCCTCCCAGCTGCCTGCCAGGCAGTCCATGTTTTTGCTCCCTCCCTGCCTGTGGGTCCCAGAGGACTGGGAAACACTGCTCTATGGTATGTCCGCGCTTTCTGGAAATTTCCGGCAGTAAGCTGTGACCGTGTCCCGGCAGATTCCGAGGCTCCCCTGGACCAGCCGTGCTGCCGAGCGCTGTATGACTTCGAGCCGGAGAACGCGGGCGAGCTGGGCTTCAAGGAGGGCGACCTCATCATCCTGACCAATCAGATTGACGAGAACTGGTACGAGGGCATGATCCATGGCGAATCGGGCTTCTTCCCCATCAGCTACGTCGACGTCATTGTGCCGTTGCCGCAGTGACCCTCCGGGCCACTTGCTGGAACCTCTGCTCTCGTCTCTCTCAGTTCTCAGTATTTTTTAAGAAACATATCTTATTTTTCAATATTTATGCGCTCATTTTTGGAGCGTGGAGCTACCTGTGTTTGTGTCATTTGGGAAGTCGGCATCTGCTTGGTTGGTATTTCTCCGCTGTCGCCTTCCACTCTGCTGTCCTGCTCCAAAGTCTGACTCATTCTCTCCTGCCTGCTACCATCTTAGGTGTTATGGATATATATTTTTTAGACTTTGAATGGAGGGGACAGACCTATCATTCTGTGAATGTCCTCTAGGGTCTCTGTGTTTACGTGCCATGGCCTGGTGTAACGCGATACACCCGCCCGCAGTCAGTATAACAAGCTCAATTCCGAGCAGCATTTTGTGTCCGCTTGCACTCTGCTTTTTAAAAGCTTATTTATTGCCACTCGTTTTGCACTGAAGCCTTAGACTGTTTTATGGACGCTCCGTTACTCTTCTTGTAAAACATTGCACTTTCATTTGCTCCCATAGCAGAAGGAAACACTCGTTACAAGTTCTGTGTGTTTACGGTAAGTTTCCTGTGTAGGGAGTAGAAGAGGTGGGTTCCGCTTGTATGTTAAAGCATGTTATAATCATCGTGCTACAGAATGATGGATCTACAGCAGCCGCTATCTACTGTTAATGCAATAATGCTGTCACATTATGCAGTTACAGTATATTAATATTATATTAATATTAAAATTATTAGAAAAAAATTATATTGTATGTTAATCTCCCTACCGAAAATTATGCCAAATTGTGAGCGTTATTTTTTAGGAATCTGACCACGCGTTTGCATCGGTCAGTAAGAATAAGCAAGTAAAGATAAAGAAATTAATTTACCTTAATGAATGGGAATCTATATGGTGTGTCTTCTAAACAATTATATCAGAAAATAATATGTGTGCTATAGTTTTCTGGGTCAGCATAGAAAAATATGTTTATTAATCTTGATCCATTAAAACACAGTTGCCAGTCAACATCAGGTAGAAAAAATATATATTTTAATGCATTTTAAAGCCGAGTAAGATAATCCATATTCTACTGCCTACAGCAAAGACGGCTTTAACAAAAAGTGAAAAATCAACTGAAGTAGAATAAAGGCCATTTAATGACACGTGCAGCTGCTGGTTGCCGCTGTGAGGATCCTTGCCATTATGTCGTCATCTTCTGCTGTTAAAATTGACAGGGCTTTCATTTGTCTACGGAAATATTGCAGGGCACGACATTCCTTTGTATTTTTTCTGTAATTTATAGAAAGTGTTCTATAAGCGTTGTAAATGATTATATAAATAATATAGGCTGTACTGTGTAAATAAACGAATATGCAGTGAACTCATTGGCTGAGAAGTGCTGTATGTATAATTACTGTTGATATCTGCTTAGTTTTTCTCTGGTGTTGTTATGATGGTTTTATTACAAAAATCAAGCAGATTTATTGCTGAATTCCGGCGGGGGACGTGCGCTGTCTCCATGGCAGCAGCTGACAGTCTTGTGACAAAGAAGTACTTTGTATTTTTCATGATGAAAGGTGTTTTTTTAAATCAGCATATTGAGTGTTGGTGTGAATGTGTGTGTGTCACAGTAATCTGGGTACACAAGAGGCGCTCATTTAGGCATGCTTTTCACGCTTTTCACACTTTTCAGACACTAAGGCAGACATCACCAATTGGCCACAGTTGTTGGAAATGTTATGGTAAAAAAAAATATTTTAAAAGTGTTTTAACAACCACACTGTACCTTTGTATTAATACTTTCGATGTCCTATACCAAATTTTCTTCGTTAAATAATTTAGCCACCACAAAAGAAAAGGAAGGTAGTATTTATCATTTGTTTCTGCCCTTGGTCTGACTGCTGTAACATTTATTACAAAAATATTGCAGTGGCTGTTCTTTACTTAATCCTCACCCCCCTGCAGCTGGCTGAAGAAGGCCTATCTGTCTCTAGGAATAAATTAATAGTTTACGTATTAGGGCTGGGGAGGGCAAAGGGCCGGTGTGTATGCAGGTTTTTGGGGTAACCTTTAGGTCAGCTGTTCACACCCAGGTGTGAGGACTCTTCAGCCAATCAGTCCTCTGATGGCTGATCTAATTAGGGAGTTGCCTCAAAAACCCACATATACAGCAGCCCTTTCTGGGTAAGATTGCCCACCCTTATAGTAGAGGGACCATTGCCTGTTTGCAGGAAGTCTCCAGCAGAGGGCAGCCTGGTGCCCTGCAGGGCCAGCATCTTCATCAGAGTTAGGCAGAAGAAGCAGGACTGCCACAAAGTTAACAGGTAATACTAATCAGTGCTATCTAACAATGATCTCAGAGAGCCGCCCAGCATTGTGTTCTACCCAAGGTCCCAAGATGTAATTATGACTGGATCTTCTTGGGGGGGCATTTTGAAGGAGGTGGAAGATGGGATGGAATTGGAGCTTCCTAAGCGAAGCATATCGAGCGGGATCTTTCAGCCACTCAGCGTCATGCAACAGAGGCTCAGTCACTTCCACTTTCCAGATGAACCTTCATAGCCAGGACTGCTGTGTCACTGCGCGAGATGTGTGTCACTGCGCGAGATGTGTGTCACTGCGCGAGATGTGTGTCACTGCGCGAGATGTGTGAAACTGCGCGAGATGTGTGAAACTGCGCGAGATGTGTGAAACTGCGCGAGATGTGTGTCACTGCGCGAGATGTGTGAAACTGCGCGAGATGTGTGTCACTGCGCGAGATGTATGACTGAGGGCTGCCGGTCCTCCCCATGGTAACACCTGCATTTCTGTAAGAACAACCGTTTAATGCCAAGAAAACGATGCGTCCTGTCATTCAAAGCATCGATTTGTATTGTCATTTGTGCTGAAGTCACCTGGTGTCACTTTTTCTGGTTCCCTTGGGTTCTCTTAACTACTAAACAACTTTATTTGCTCGCTCTACTCTGGTCTGAATGGGCAACAGAACCATGTGACACTGGGCCTGGCAGAAAGCGAGTCTTTTTTTGGGGACAGCATCCTTTTCAGGGGAATCGGGGTTAGGGGTCATGGTCTGGACAAGAAGGGATAAGCGAACAGGAAGTAGACGGGATTCTTGCTGAGGTCATATTGGCTTCCTGCCGGTTACCAAGAGCCTGTTCTGGGTGCCATTTTGTACCAATCAGGAAGAGGAACCACTGGAACTAATCAATATGTAAAACTGTAGTCAGCACACTGGCCTCCTGACACTGGCTCACCCCCCACAGGATGTATGTCTGTCCGGATCTCACCGAGGGATGTTGTGTTGGGGGGTGGCGGTGGCCCCCCATGACTGTGCCAGCGCATTGGCCGCTTCAGGACGTTGGGAGTCTGCAATGACTTTATTAATGACGTCTATTCACATGGGTTTTGTTGCGGCACATCCTGCTATTTGACACGCAGAGAACGACCAAACAAAAGGAGACACTTTAGGCCTCATGATGTCACTGTATCTGTCCCAGGAGCACAAGAGCAGGAAGGAGGAGGGGCTTCCTGGATGGGCTACCAGCCGTGCCCAGTGCTACCTGGGCCGAAAATCTGCAGAACCTTATGGGAATTGCTCCCGGATGTTCACTTCTGACTAATGATGCAAAAGAGGTTCATTCAGTTCATTTTTATATAGCCGCCTTTCACATCAGAGGCAATTTATATGGGTGTGTTGTGTTGTGAGTGGAATGTTGAGGAATAAAAGGTGCCAAAGGAAGTATTAATCACGAGTTTCAGGAGACTTTGAACACAACAGTCAAGTTTAAAGTACGCTGCAGAGGATGGGATGCACATCCGGCCAACCTTCAGTGAGCTTAATGAGTCTCTTACTCTGCGCTGATGAATTTAACTGTAAATCTGTTATCAATGAAATCATTTTGCATGAATACCAGAAAGAACATGGGATCACGATAACCAATCCTGAAGTGCATCAACAGAGCAGCTATGCTCTCAGTTCAGAGTAAGACTAAATAAGGGGGGGGAATGAAACAAAGAATACAGTCCTGCGAATTTTGGTGAAACGTGTTTAATAAAATGTACTGGAAACAGATTTCTGGAATTTCCCCAAAGAGGGTGCATCCTCCAAGGCCATAACGAGATCTTACGGATGCCAGTTTTGTCTGTCATTCGTCGTATATTTTATTGCCAATTATTTTAATAGAGCCAAAGAAAATAACATTAAAATGTTCCCTTTGTCAAGCTCTGTCAAATCCAGCAGGGTTTTGGCTGACTGTGAGAACTAGATTTAGTGTCTTCCATGAGTCTGAAGGAGACATCGTATTGTAGTCAAGGTTTGTTTGGAGGGCAAGGAGGGAAGCCATAAAAGTGACCGCTTACTCTACCCAATCAAAGGAGTCGGGGGCCAAGTACCCTGCAGACCCCAGACGTTACCCTCAGCCTGATTCCACTATTCACAGCATCTTCTGAAATAAACACTTTGGTTGAACCACCTCTTTCTGTACGGCGCTTACCGGCACCTACGTATATTCACATGAAATGCTTTCCTTGGATGTGCGGCATAAGAGTTTGTTGAGACCGGGGGTCTCTCGGAAAGGTTTGCAGAATGTGAAGAAACCCTGCTGAGTTGCAGGCAAACTAGGTCTCACGTTGTCCTCCAAGAGCCATGTAACTTTGAAGCAACAGCAGAAATGCTTATGGTCTTGTTGGCGATTACTGTTGTTTCTTTGTTGTCTGCAGAAGTATTTGTCGTCTTTTCATCTCATACTGTGGGTCAACTGCACAAGGGTGACAGTTCACTCTCATTGTTTTCTGAAACAAGAAGGAACTTTGTGCTGAGGGCTGAACATTTATTTTTGGTGACGTACCATGGTGTATATATATCCTCCAACGCCTTGGCGGATATCTCCCTCATGCTGCAGCACTGGAGCAGAACTCCAGCCTGAACCCTGAATAACTTCTAAGCTTTGAAGGAGTATAAGAACCAGGTTCTGTCTCCATGAGAAGCGAATGCGAGTCTAAAGACTGAGGGCCCTGAGTCAAAAGTGATGAATACAAGGAGTAGGTAAGAGCCACCGCAACTGATGTCTGAGTGTCTTTGTGTACAGAGAAGCTGTTCTGTATAACTGAATGGCCCTGGCTCTGTCTCCTTGTCTACAGTGTCTCCCTGGAGCTCAGAGTAACCTCTGGTTCTCCCTGTGCTTCTGAGGGGTGGGGGCAGCTTTGACCATCCCACCTTGTGTACTAATGGTTCTAGTTAACAGCAGTTTTTCCACTTCTGAACTATTAATATCTTTAATACAGGAAAATAAACATAGGTTTTTTTTTTTTTAACTGTAAATATTAATTCAGCTTTTCATTGTAAGGATATTACAAGGCTTTATCAAGTGTTCTTTTATAAATTAACAGAAATTATGAAATTGCATAGTTCCATTATAATGCTATTAATCAATGGCAGAGATGCTTTGGTAGGTAATATGTAAAAGAATAGCTTTAATCAGATGTATGGGTCTTATTTAGATCCCAAAACATCAGATGAAAGATTCTCTGCTGACTACTGACTTTTAATACCTAGACTATTACTCTTGGTAACCCAATCAAATTTACATGGACCTGGACTGATTCTTTTTTTTGAAGGAAGACTGGCATCGGAGTTAAAATACCCTGAGTTAGGTGTAAAATACCTGAGCTATAGCCCTGAGTGATCAGACCTAATGACATCCATGAGGTCACTGCTCTGCTCATAACTGCTGTGTCAACACAGCCCGATTCAGGCTGTGGAACCGATGCTGTCAGCCAGTCATATGACATATCTAGGGCGTTATTCTTTTCTTGCTACAGCAGATATTGTCCCAAGAAAAATCCGTTTGTATTCGCTGTCATGCTGGGCGGATTTGAGGAGTGATTTGTTGTTCTGTGACTGTGGGAGACTTGCTATGGAAATGACATGGCAACCCAAAATCCAAGTGCGACACATTTGCAGGCTGTTTACTTCAGAGTTACGCTACGTATCACATTGTATCTGGCTTTTCTTAAGATGTTATGGTTGAAGGTGATTGATTAGCCCAGCATGTGTTCTGGTTTTCTCCAGCAGTCCAAAAACAGTCAGGCTAATGGTGGACTGCGGAACACATGGGGCAGGGGGGCAGGACCCATCTGAATGGGGGGCAGAACGCATATGTATGTCATGCACACAAAATTAGGAATTATTATTTTATCTGCCTATAGGGTACCAACAAACTGACTGTGCAAAATACCAGCTCAGAACATGTGAAAACCAGATCTTGCCAATTAATTGCAATTTCGACTCAGGCCACTGGAAAGGGGGCAGTGCCCCTCCAGCCCCTCCCAAACACCACCCATGATGGGCCTGGGGGGGACCTTGGATCCGTGGTCCATGATGCTAATTCGCAGACCCAGGTTTAGAAGCATAGCACCCTCAGATAAATAATGTGAAAGTCAGCCAGTCCATGACTGTGATGTGGTTGGTGGGATCGTGCCCCTCACACATTTAAGAAGTTCCATTAAAAAATGTTTAGTGCATTTATTTGTGTTCTGAACAAAACAGCAGTTAAGGAATGTTTATGCATATTTTTGTAGATTTGCAAATGTTAAAATAGTTGCTGTATTCCTGTTTATTTTAAAAAAGTGTCATACAGGTCATCACATTTGCTGGAGAAATAACTGGTTAGTTTATTTGACAAACGCAACACGGCTGAATGAGTGTATGCAGAAACTATTTGTGTACTAAGGTATGTAAGGATCTGTAGATGCAGTGAGTAAATGAGACTGATTGGGAGTATTAGGGTCTTATAAAAGGAACGTTCAGGCTGTGAAAGGCGGCAGCTGGCAGAGTCTGTAACAAATTATATTTAGTTATATGATTTTGTGAATGGAAATCATCTGGAATTCTGGACACTCGCAAATGAATTTGCCGTCTGTTAACCGCCGTTTGTGGGCATAGTTCCTAGCATCAAACATTTGGCATTAGAGACAATATTCTAACATCTGGACAGGCAATTACTGACAATAAAGCCAATTATTTCTGTAAAAAATAGAGTGAGCAGGTACTTTCGATAACTTGCTGAATCTGTATCTTGTAAAAAAAACGCACACACACACACACCTGTCATTATTAATAACACATGGTTAAATTAAACTGTTCTGTAATGTACAGTACAATATTTAATCCTATATCAAATCAAATTCATATTGACGTTGAAACACAAAATGTTGTTTTTCCAGTATGACGTTGATGCGTGTAATAATGTTAAAGTTTTTCCGTAGGTTAAGAACCACGAATCAGCTGCTATTACACGCAGCATCGCCAGGGGGAGCTATATAATTACTTCACAGCGTCAGCCGCCCTGTCAAGCTGGACCGTGCCGCAGTCAAATCCTGACTTCTGATACCGAACTATACACCTTCTTAAAGTTCATAGCCATAATCGAAAATAAGTTTTATCGACTCAACACCTGTTGTAAATTGAGACGCAAAGCAATTCTCTGCAAACGGACTGCAGGACGGATCTGCTGTAAGACACCGGGCTGGGAAGCAGGTGAACTTCGCCGGGGAGGCTGTCCAGGTGGCGTGCATAACCAAGGAAGTTTGCGTTGTAAATTTTACGGAATCCATGCCAGCGTCGTAAAGACGAAGTTTTAAAGGTTTTTAAAGGTAGTGTAAAATACGGTATTTTTACAAGTAGCTTATTTTATGAACATTAGACAGTTATATGAACGCATGATATTTTAATAGGAACGGATGGCGTGTCCCCACGTTATGAGGGATGTAGAGCATCGCCTGATTCAGGGGGGCATGGGCACATAGGGGCGTCCTTCGGTGATTAACGAAGAAAGTCCTGTCGCCCAGTGCCAGGCGTCAGTCGCCACCTGATAATAAAACGAGCGGCCGGCCGCCCGGTCCGGCGTCTCATGGCCGCATCTCCTATCTCGCCGTCTGAGGCGCACAGGTGCTGACAAAATGTACGGAATACGGATGAAGTTGGGCTGCTGAAAGAATTCCGGAGATACTTAAGATGTTTCGACGTATTTCACTTTTAACATAATTCCGACGTTTCCCGGATACGGTTCCGTACTGATTAATTCCCTCTTATTTACAGCCTGGGTTTGTGAGGGTACGTCGCCACAGAGCACACATATCTAGATCTGGGCTGGATATGCAGGATTCCTAAAATTTGCTATAGTTTTCCCTTAGGTACACTGCGCATTAAAAAAATCAAAACGGTGAATGTGCACATATAACAAGCCCTTTAGACTGCTGCTGTTTATTAGCCTATAATTCACAATAATATGACTACCATGCAGCATAATTATCTTGTAATAATACAGATGATGATCATGAAATTGGTTAATCGGGTGAACTTCTGCCGGCCGACGTACGTGTCCACAGCAGTGTGAGCCAAAGCCCCCCCCCCCCTCCAGCCGCCCTCTATAAACCGGGGGTGAAGCTCGTCCTCGGATCGCATCGGTCGTTTCATTAGTGGTTAATGCAGCTTTCAGTCGAGCGGCAGGTTATTAGAAATTGAATTTCAGTAAGGCGTGTATTTCATTTCATTTTAGTTTGTGTACATTTATCAAAGACACGCATTGTGCTTTAATACCAGTCTCCTGCGGATTTTTAAATCTCTACCGAATAAAAGAAAATGCAGAGATTTATTCTGAAGATATTCGTGTGAAGGTAAGATCTATGCTCATGTAAAAGATTCGGGTAACCGGTGTGAAATGTTACTCCATATGCGAAGTGTAAATACGTTATGGCTGATAATCGAAATTAACCTTAAATTAGCCTACATTTAACTTTTGAATCTATTGATGAAAATGCAGACATGTTTTAATTATTTTCTATGTTGTTTAGCCTATAAGATGTCAAACTACTCAATCCAATCGATAACCGCATTTACTAACGTGACGCCGTTTTAATTAAACTGTAAAACGGGCAAGTAAATAAACTAAAAAATGATCGAGTTCAGACAAGTTTTACAAAGTAACGAGAATGTATCTCATCTAACGTTTATTTTTTTTAATGATTAAAACCAGCCTGATTTACCTTTTGGTGTATAAATTTAATTCAGAAGGACTCCTATCTCTTCCAGCAGTGTAAATGACATGTAGTATGTAACCTGCAGTGAACCGTTTTTCTTATTTTTTTAACCCGTCGTTCGTTTGACATAGTAATCGTGGATCTCACGTTGGCTATTGGTATTAAGGGTTGCAGAAAGCGACTTAAATATAGGTCTGCACCGCAAAAGCCCATTGCGGCGAGGTATGAGCGCCTGGATTCCCACTTACTGCGGCTCTGCGTCGTACAAGTGCGATGTGTTGCATCTACAGTACAGTCCGTGTTCATTTCTGCTTTTATTTGGTTGCTGTATTTTTCTTATTTGAATGGCTACAGTAGGCACCGGGCATGGGCAGCGCTGTAGATGGTATGTCCTCCTTGAAAAATGGTCCAGCCGGTGAAATGCCAGTGTCTTATGGCACTCAGCGCTTATTATAAGACTAATGCAGCTAGCATATGTTTTGTATGATCACGTCTATTTTAGGCTTGGATAATCTTACCCAGAATGCCAGTAAATTAGTCTGAAATGGAAATGTAAATTGCGTTATCGTATAGTGTGGGGACAGCGGGCAATTCGTGCGCCTGGATTATTAATAAAGCCGTCAATATTCGGCGGTCCCGTTTTACTGGTGAACTGTCTTCTTCCGCGGCTCTGCTTTCCTCATAAATTCCCCCTTGTGCTCTTGAGTCGTGTATTTCTACAGCAGATGCCCCGATGATTTATAAGTAGCATGAACATATTTTCTTAAAGCCGTCAGGTTAAGTGTCTTGCTCAGAGTAGCTCCCCATGCAAGACGCAACCGTATTTTTGTCCCAGCTACAGGTTCCAAAGCAGTCTGGTGCCTGTTACCATCTACTTGCCTGAGCAGGACTGAGCTGGGTTGGGGCGTGGGGTAGTTCTGGCTGTGCTGGCCCGTTTGGGGAGAGCAGTGTGTGCCAAGGCGTTACGCAGCTGCACCGTGTGCATACTGGGGAGAGTATTGAAAATAAACATTTGAAGTTTGCCCTCAGAAGTCTCTTGTAGGCAGCGCTCGCAGACCAGTTTTCACTTGATCGGCTCGCGTTGAGGATGGCCGCCCAAGCCAAGGCTGGTTTGCAGATGCCAGTTTTAGCAAGAAATACATTGGTGTTTCCTGTCATTTTTGACATGGCTGTGGAAACTCATGCAGAGTCCGGCGTCCGGCATTCCCATGCCAGCACACTCGGAGGGTATGACTTTCCGTGAATCTTTACACATCCTCCTGCTCCTGCTTGGGCGATGTGAGCCATGCAGCATTGACGCAGCCCCTCTTTCCGCAGGCCCGGCTGACATGGCGCCCCCCCCACCCTGTGGCTTCCCCTGGGGGCTTTGGCTGGCTCTGGCTCTGCTATCTTCTGCCTTCCAGGTAGGGAATGTTGAGGGTTCTCTCACTGCAGGTGGCTGCACACTGGCTATAGGTGCCATCCCAGCAGACCACAAATGGCTAGTGGGCCCTTGTATAATGGAGACTGATGGGTATGGGGTTGAGGCTCTGCTATGCTGCCTGGAATGGACAGCCCCCTTCCCCCCCCCGCACTAAAAAAACCCTACTGACTGAACCTTTTCATTGGCAGTACTCATGTTTCCGTTGACAATACTCGTAGTACTCATAATAATCATTATGAGTATATTAATTTTATATTAATTTTAGAATTTCAGATAACCGATCACCCTGTTGTTCTGCAGATTTAATGTAAGATTCCAGACATGGTCTGTCGAGAAAAGCCATGATTTCCATGTGTTCTTGTCAAGGGGATTGATTATGAACTCAAGCTACATGAAAAGCACTGTGTTTTTACGCTGAATGTTTCCAAGTACATGAAAGAATTTATCTTTAAAAAAAACGACAGTGTAATTAATGAAAATGTGTTTAAGATTCGTAAGTCAGTTGGGTAAGTATGAAACGAGTAGGAACATGATGGATCTCTCAGGCCGTTCTGCGGTTGGGGAGGGGGCAGTTGGGGGTCACCTGTCCACGGGAGACGCATGTTCCTGAGAAGGGGCCGCCAGACTCGAGGCGGACACAGCACTCATTGTAGCCTCTAATGGAAGCACTGGCAGACTTACAAGGCCGCTGGAATCCGGGCACCCTGGACCTGGACCAGCACCCTGTGATAAGGTGCTGCCTTCCAGCTTCCGACCTCAAGGTGGCGATCTAACGCGCAGCAACCGTAGCCACCGCTGCTGTGGGCACAAGGAAGGAGCCGCTAAACCTGCTGAGCTGGAGAATGGAGTCCTTATTAGGGTCAGCAGTGTCTCCGCAGATCCCCATGCTGGATGGCCTTAATAAGAAAGACTTTTTATTGTAGGGAACAATTTTAGATTTGAGTAACTGTACCCCAGTGATGATGGGATGGTGGGGTCGTCCATGACGTCGGGGTGGGATGTCGCTGGGAGAAGCACGAGGTTTTTCCATGGATTGGACCAATCATGTGTGACCAGCCGACTGATGTGAGCACAGGGTGCCTGGGTATGGTAAGATTGCCTCCTGCTTAGCCTGTCCACCGACATGGACCACCAACCCTCCAGTTTTCCAGTGGTATTCCAATAAAATCTAAAATTGGAATCTCGTAACTGGTGCTTCTTTAAAAGCTGCCAGAAATGTGAGCTACTATTCCAAAATAAAAACATCATTTATATATTGGTATATTGTTCTGTGTTCTTTAATACTGGTTTATTCAGACAGTGGATGGGAACAAAAACAAACTGCGTTTAGCCCCAATCAGCAATAGCCCACCTGTAAAACCCTGTAAATTATTCAGCAAGAGAAGTTTTAATAGGAGCTGAGGAGTCAGACTGAAATCGTTGACTCCATAGTCTTGCTGAGAATAATCTGTCATTGAGAGACACACACACACACACACACACAAAACTTGTGCACTGTTGTGCAGATTACAGCTCATCCAGCTGGGAACCATGGGCTCTATGAGCTGTAACCTGATGCTACTCTTGTTTACTAACCCATCAGCTGGGAAGTTGAAACTGACTGCTTTGTGACTGGTGATGAACTATGTGATTCAGAGCGAATGTCAGCCATCTCCGGTGTTATGTAAGTCGTGTTTGAGGCTGGAAGACGGACTCGTCGCCTCGGTGCTGCCAGCATCTTATTTAACCATCGAGCCAAACTCACGCCGTTGCATCTTCCAGTACAGCCTCATGCAGATCTGAGACTTTGGACTCTCTGAACCAGCGATCGACGTGCCATACGCCAGCTTTCTCTGTGGGCATGATCTTTGCTGTGCCAGGACTGCTGGTCAAAACCAAACTCCAGCCCTCTGCAGAACCGTCAATGTTTAATCGGAAGCAAAGTAATTTTGATCATGTGTCAGAGATGGGTACGCGTCAGAGAGGGTTACGCGTCAGAGAGGGTTACGCGTCAGAGAGGGGTACGCGTCAGAGATGGGTACGCGTCAGAGAGGGGTACGCGTCAGAGATGGGTACGCGTCAGAGAGGGGTACGCGTCAGAGATGGGTACGCGTCAGAGAGGGGTACGCGTCAGGGATGGGTACGCGTCAGGGATGGGTACGCGTCAGGGATGGGTACGCGTCAGAGAGGGGTACGCGTCAGAGAGGGGTACGCGTCAGGGATGGGTACGCGTCAGAGAGGGGTACGCGTCAGAGAGGGGTACGCGTCAGAGAGGGGTACGCGTCAGAGAGGGGTACGTACAGTGTCTCCTTGTCCCTTTTGTGGAGTTTGGCATGAGTGCATTATTCAGTAGTGATTTTGTTACACTTGGAATTTTCATTAATTTCATTGTTGTCTTTGTCCTGTTTTAGTGCATGTTTTAAGTTTTACCTCCAGCAAGAAATATTAACATGTCATTTTATTGATTAAGTTTAATTCCTTACTTAAGAACCTAATCTCTGTCACGTCCTGACAGGGCCAGATTCTACGCGTACGATTCGTCTTCCCTTCCTGGGCCCTTGCACAGAGCTGCCTGTATTTGCAGCTCTACAAATAAAGTCCATGTAGCACTTAAATATGTTTCTTTTGACCGAAGCACCCCTGAGTCCTACAAAATGATTTTGAAACAAAGCTTGATGAAGTGCACATGTCGAATGTTAGGGAAGCCAGAATCTCTTGCTTTGGACTGATATCTGAAGCTCCGCGGCCAATGAGCATTAATGCGAGTGCCTCTGATGAGCTTCTCTCAGAGTTGTGCGAACACACCCGTGCGTTTATACGCTGATCAACTCGTAATTAGACTGTGGATTTTAGGAATCAGGTGTGTTACTGCATGTTTGGCACAGTTGGACTTTCCCTTGGCTATAGATGCAACCAAATGCACAAATAGACAAACCCAGGCTATAAACAGGGCTGTGAGAGCTACAGACCTTGGAATTGTGGGTGTTTCTAGCTGTCTAACCGAGGGTGCTGTGGACTATGAAATTTGTCCAGTTTTTCTGTGGACAAGTGCGCGTCCAATGGCCGAGGGGGTGAGGGGTTGTTCAGAGACAATACGCTTTTTGCGAAGACCTCTCATTGGCCAGCTGGCTGGAGACATCACCTGTCACTCCAAGGTCATGCCTGTCAAACCTTAGTAACAGTACAGTTCTGCATTGTGCCATATTGTATGTCTGTCACATTAGGTAGTGTGTGTGTGTGTGTGTGTGGTCATACAGCTGTTAGACAGAATCCACTCCCTTGGCAGTCTGAGGTCACGCTAGATCATGATCAGTTCTTTTTGACTGTCACCTGAAAAATCTTTCATGTCGACCCATCACCCCTTTTCTTACATTTTAAGCCGTAACTGGTCTCATGTGGCTCTGGATCCCTTCATGCACTTTGGGTTTTCGCCTCACTGTCCCGTTTTGTAGCACTCAGCGTCTCCAGGGCTGAGGAGTTGCTTTCTGTGCTTCCATAAATCTCCAGATCTCTGCCTCTGTAGGAGAGCGATGATGCCTGCGTGTCACTCGGGGGGGGGGGGGATGACACATGGCATTTTATGTCTCTTCTGAAGCCTGCAGGCCGGTTGTGGGGACTCCTGATGTCACCAAGGTTGATGGATAAAGTTTAGTGTCTCTTCTGCAGCCTGTGTAAATCTCGTTATTACTGTTTCTGTATTTTGAGGTTTTTACCTTCTCAGGTATATTTATCTATTTCTAAATTTATGGATGATTAAACTTTTATATGTAACCTATGAATAGAGACTTAGCTGTTTCGATGGCGTGAAAACTCAATTGAGGCTGACAGGCTGCATCTCCCATGTCTTGCGAAGCCTGTGTGGCTTGAGGGGACGTCTGACATCCCCAGGGCTGACGAATTGCGCTTTGTCTCTTGCGAAGCCCGTGAGTCGACTGTTGCGTGCCCCGGCAGCCTCGAGGCTGACAGGTCGCGCTTTGCATCGCTTCGATTCGCCGCACCTTTTGAGCCGCTCCACAGAAGCGGGCCGGCCCTCCGGAGGGTTTTGTCTCGTGGAACACGTCTCTCGGTCTCCAAGCTAAAAGAATCTGCTGAGCAGTTGTGAAGAATAAGCACAGCTGTCAGAGCCGGGAATAAAAGAAGATCCACAGTGCACCGGGAGCCGTGCCTCCTGTGCTGTAAATACCAGGGGGTTTAGCTTGGCATAAATGTGTGTCCCAGCCTGCCCACCCCCCCAAAAAATACCACAGAATATTGGGGGATGTCCCCACAGCACAAAAACTTTTTAAAGTACACATCTGTTTATCATCTGTTTTCTATACTATCTGCTGTTGATTCCAGTGAATTGAGAGCCAGTGGGGAGCCTTAATAGATACGTCTACTGGATGTGTGTGTGTGTGTGTGTGTCAGGCACTCAAGGTCAGCATACACCCACCTGGTCTATGTTGCAGCGTGTGACACTATTCTGTTCTGTTAGCTTAGCTGTTAGGGTATCCGTGTCGCTGGTTTAGTGGAAGTGAGTCTCTGAAGGTCACTCTGTAAATACGAGCTTGTTAGCGTCAGCCCAACAGGCCGACAGGTGGCCACCAGCCCATCGGTGTGACAGTGAAGGGCAATGGGTGGGCACTGGACCAGCAGCGTGACAGTGAAGGGCGATGGGTGGGTCTCAGCCCATCAGAGTGACAGTGAGGGGCGACAGGTGGGCAATGGCCCGTCAGTGAGGGGCGACTGGTGGGCACTGACCCATCAGTGAGACAGTGAGGGGCAACTAGTGGGCACTGGCCCATCAGTGAGACAGTGAAGGGTGACGGGTGGGCACTGGCCAATCAGTGAGACAGTGAAGGGCGACGGGTGGGCACTGGCCCGTCAGTGAGACGGTGAAGGGCGACGGGTGGGCACTGGCCTATCAGTGAGACAGTGAAGGGCGACGGGTGGGCACTGGCCCGTCAGTGAGACAGTGAAGGGCGACGGGTGGGCACTGGCCCGTCAGTGAGACAGTGAAGGGCGACGGGTGGGCACTGGCCCGTCAGCTTTGTTTATTAGCAGCGGGATTTCTCTGGAGGTGAGGGCTCAGTTAGAGGTTGCAGGCCCAAAAGCGTGTGCATGCATGTGCCCTTTTTAAAGGGTGGTACCGCTGCTGGGACTAGTCCTCATCTTATGTATTTTTAGCTCCTGTCGTTTGTTTCCAAGGCCTTCCACATGGGCACGTTTGTTACGGCCTTAACGATATTAACATTTTTGCTCCGCCGGCTGCCTGCGGTCTCCTCCAGCACGCTGAGTGAGAGGAAGAGCCTCATCTTCTGGTTTAATACTCTCCACACGTTCATAAATCACCTTAAGCTGTGAACTCAATCAGCCTTCGCTGGAAGTCTTATGAGTCTGTGCCTCGCAAACAGCTAAGACACAATGGCGCCGTTGTCTCGGGATGGGGTGGATTCTCGCTTTTTGAGCCATAGGTCCGTGGGCGAGTCTCTTATCTGACAGAAGGAGGCTTACGAGCTGCGTGTAGTAGAGCGAAGTGCGTTTGCCAGAGTCTTTATCATTGGAAAGTTCTCCAGAGATAAATGCATTAAGCATTACAAGAATGTCCTCTCCATGCATGGATGTGCTTTTTTTGCTGTACGCTTTTGTCGTCAGTTAAATACAAACCTATTTCATTTAATTTCACTTGCATTCAGTTTAACTTCCACCCCTTTACCGTGCCTCCTCCTGTCCTCCTCGTGGCTTTTAAACTGTGACTGCATCCACACTGCTACATTTTCATTTAAAAACCCAGAAATCAGTTTCCGTTTTTTGTAAACGCTCTGACAGCTGTATGCTTCCCAAAACTCCGTTTTAGATTGCAATGTTAATGAGTGAAAATTGAGAGTTTTGAAATGCAGACTCTAAAGGTACCATAATTGGTCCCTGCTTATCACACGGCCCATCCCTGATACACCCTCTCATTGTCTGATTGGAGACCTGGTCACCCTACAGGGAAGTAAACTAAATTCCAACATGGCGAATATGGAGGAGTTGCTTTCAATGGCACGTTCCCTGATGTTGACGTGGGGGGTGTTCCATAAAGCAGGATTTCTTGCTCAGCTAGATAACCTGTCGCATTCAAGGTAGCTAAATGTAATCGAACGCAGATAAAGTCCACTTTGCCCAGATTATCTTAAATCCAACAAGTTATCTGGCTAAAGAAAACATCCTGCTTCATGGTCTGCAGCTAAATAAGGAAATTAGTTTCTTTTGTCACAAATTTGCAGCAGTCACACTGTACCATGCTTGATGTGCACATGTCGAAATGTCTCACACTTTCACTCATTTCAGTGTGTATGGGAATACTTTGGCGAACAATGTGAAAACGCCTGTGTGGACGGAGATCGTTTTCATTTGAGTGGATGTAGCCTGTAATTCCTCAGTGGACTGTGGGTGTGGGGAGTCACCCTCAGCACAGAAAAGGGAGCCTGATGACTGATCGCACGGCTGCACACAGGTGAAGGTGTCGCCTCACCAAGCTCTCTTTCTCCCAGCCCGCAGAGAACGAGTCCCAAGACCCATCGGAGAGTGCATACTTCCTGCCTGAGTTCGCCCTGTCTCCCCAGGGCAGTTTTCAGGAGGACACGACCGGGGAACGTTTGCTAACCTATCGCCATGACGACCAGGTGAGTCCTTCCTGTCTCGCGTCCTGCTGGCTCTCAGATGGCCGCCAGGTTCAGCGGACGAAGCCTGATTATTTGGAGCCCCTTTCTCGCACTTCCTGTTACATCAGCAAGACCTCTTCCTGTAACCCCGCCCCTGAACGGCGCAGTGTGCTGCCAGTGGCAGTGAGCGCGAGCTCTCGACTTTCTCTTTGCTTATGCCACAGGTGATGTCGACCTGTTCGCGTTGGGCTTTTAAGTTCACGGTTAAAGGAGGGCGGTTGTTGGTTCTTGCTGCGCGGGGGGGCCATTCTGATGATTGTGGTGACCTGGGAGGGGGAGGGACTGAGTTAAATTGGTGGGAAATGAAAGTACAGATTCAGTAATGAATGAAGTGGGTTTGTCGTCCCTGCACGTCTTGATCCGCAGGGTTATTCTCCCGACTTTCCAATCCTGCTGATGCGCCCTGGTGCCGTTTCTGTTGCTGTTCCTCCGGAGTACCGCTCCGGATCTGCGGAATCTCTCTGCGTCCCTGGAATGTTACCTCTTTAATTATTTCATCATTTCTCAGGAAATTTCTGTCTGTCAGCAGTTCACTGTCAGGGCTGTATAAAATTGGACTGTTGTTAAAATCCTGGGGGACAGGAGCCAAAATCATAAGAAGGTTCCTTTAGCATCTGGTCCCCCTCCCCTGCTTGGAGGCCGGCCGAGCTGGGCCAAGGGGCCCGCAGTTCTGAAGTCGTGCCATGCAGGTGACTCAGGGATGTGTTTAATTTGAGCCCCTGGCCTCGCTTGGCCTCCAGGCCCCACCTCGGACTCCCGCCCAGGCACGTCTTGTAAAGGCGGCTCAGAAACATGCTTGAGAATGAGCACTGGGACTGTTTTGTCCGGGTCGTTTTGGGTCCGCACCGACGGATTGTTCCGGAGAGGTGGAGGGGGGTTGGCGAGTCACTGGTCCACTGTTTAGGGACTCAGGACGAAGCTGAATGCTTTTTGGAAGCAAAGGGTGGTGACTCTAGGGAGGGGCGCCCGTCACCTCAGTGGGTGGTAAGGATGGCTCAGGTGCCCAGGTTCTCACATATATCCGCATCAGGCCCTCTTCATTCTGCCCTGCGTTGGGCCCGGTTGAGTTTTGTTCACTTGATCCGGTCAGGTTATGGTTAAGTTATGGTTGGGTTATGGTCAGGTTATGATTGGGTTAGCTGCATCCCTCTGAGCCTGGAGGTTCCTGTAAGGATGGGTACAAGTGCTGAACTGCAGCCTTCTATTGATCTGGGCTTTCATTAAGTTGGGTGATGCTGCTGGCTAAAAAAATCTGTCCTACTGACACTTTCTTCTTTATCAACCCAGTGTAATCAGATAAAAATGGGCAGACTTTAGCTATTGCTTTGTTTGGGTCTGTGATTGGTTGAAAAATTATGATGGACATCTGCAAGTTCAGAGCCGGAACAGTGGCCTTTACCTGCATGGGTCACGTAGACCGATGACTGGCTGCATCTATCAGACACGTGGCCTGGACTTTCCAGGCACGTTCTGCGCATGTTTGGCTTCTGCTTGCGCTTCGCCGCCCCTCTGCTCCCCGCTGATCCTTCCACATAAACCCATGTTCCCAGTGCGGCAACTCGCCGCCCCTCTGTTCCCCGCTGATCCTTCCCCTTAAACCCACGTTCTCAGCGCGGCAACTCGCCGCCCCTCTGTTCCCCGCTGATCCTTTCACATAAACCTGTGCTTACAGTGTGGCGACTCGCTGCCCCTCTGTTCCCCGCTGATCCTTCCCCTTAAACCCATGTTCCCAGTGCGTCAACTCTCCGCCCCTCTGTTCCCTGCTGATCCTTCCACATAAACCTGTGCTCCCAGTGCGGCAACTCGCTGCCCCTCTGCTCCCCGCTGATCCTTCCACATAAACCCGTGCTCCCAGTGCGGCAACTCGCTGCCCCTCTGCTCCCCGCTGATCCTTCCACATAAACCTGTGCTCCCAGTGCGGCAACTCGCTGCCCCTCTGCTCCCCGCTGATCCTTCCACATAAACCCGTGCTCCCAGTGCGGCAACTCGCTGCCCCTCTGCTCCCCGCTGATCCTTCCACATAAACCCGTGCTCCCAGTGCGGCTACTCGCTGCCCCTCTGCTCCTGGCTGATCTTTCCACATAAACCCGTGCTCCCAGTGCGGCGACTCGCTGCCCCTCTGCTCCCCACTGATCCTTCCACATAAACCCGCGCTCCCCTCCTTATGTGCCCCCATCTGGTATTACACTCCCATCATATTTCGCTCTTCACATAATTTGGTTTCTTTTAAAAGTCAGCTAAAAATAAGCTGCAAAGCCTGCAGGTCTGATTCCCAAAGCGGATTGGCGGTTTTCCTGTGCCGTCAAGCTGCAGTCGTTACCTTCCAGACACATCAGAGTGTTCAGGGTGCTTCCCGTCCGATGTTTCTGACAGGAGACGGAATGGTTTTTTTTTCACATTTGCTGCTGGCTGTTTGCTTTTAATTGAGCCGGGGCTCAGACACTCACCCTGATCTGCTTCCGCCTCATCGCTCTAATGGCCGGTAAGGTGCCTAAGCCTAATTTCTTCATTAGGTATGAAGTTGCATGACACCGTATGTGTGGTCAGGCATGGACTTGTAAGTTGAGTATCACCTGTAGCTCTAAGCCAGACACTTAACCAGTCTTCCCATGTAAACATGCAGCTCTGTACCAGAGAAGCAGAGAAATAAAGATAACAGATTAAGGAGCAGCTAAGCCTGGAAATGTACGTATCACAACAGACCCATGTGACACATCTTGGGGCGCCTCTTGTGAAGGGCGCTATATAAAAATACACTGAACTGAATTGTAAATGTCCTCGGTGTGGAATGGAGACGAGTAAGGCAGAGCGTGTCCCGTCCTCCCCTGCACTGGCTCGCACTGCTCCTGTGGCCCAGTGTTAGGTCACATGACCACAGCACCACAGGAGATCTGCTATTTGTCTGTCATGGTTGGGTGCCGCTGGGCCTGTGCTCCGGGAGCTTGTTAGCCCGATGTAACCTCGGAATTAGCGGTTTAGCCGAGCCACCCCGTCGCTTTTAACGGCCTCGCTGTTCTCTGCACGCTGAGTTTGAGTGCCAAAATGCAGCTCCTAATGACCTCTGCATCTCCAATCTGCTTCAGCGATGTTTAGCTGTTTCATGGGTTCTTACGTCAAACTGAAACCACCTGTTCATCGATATTTTTTACTGGAGAATCTGGGAATCCTTCTGGGTCGTCCAGCAGCGAGCTCCTACTTGTGAGTTATCGGTTTATGCTCTTAGTTACCATGCCACCTGCTGTGATTCACAGTGCCCACGGCCAGAGCTGGGCTCTTGTGGTAATCTGAACGGAATTCTCGTTTTGGCGACCTTGGTCATCCAGTGGCCTCCGAGGCTGATGTCTGACATCTGGGGTGTCCTTCCCAGAAGATGGCCGCTGTTCGTTTTTCCAGATTTGCTGCGCCTGCCTACCATTGTCCAAGCCTCCGTGTCAGTGCGAGGATGCTGTTCACCCTCCGTGCCTTGGGCGCTCAATGCTCTCCATGCCTCTCCCTTTCACCGTAAGAGCCAGAATTCCTCTGTAATCAGGTTGGTCGGCACGTGCCAGGCTTGCTTGCTTTGTTTGGGATCTTGCACTGGACTTATTAAGCATTTATTTGTTTACGTTGTCATCCATCACATTCTATTGTAAGTGAACGTGAGGTTTAGAGCTTCCTTGGCATGTTCCGGTGAAACATCAAACCTCACTTAATGTGATGACATGTCTGTTGCACGCACGTATATTGCTGTTAGATGTTTCCCTGCAAGACTCACCCTGGCAGCAAGGCAGAAACCTAAAAATGGCAGGTTTTAGCCTCCTGTGAGCCCAGAAACATGCATGCAGAGTCGGACCTTCCTTCTACTAGCTGTCTGGCATTTACGCACGCCAGTGTGAGCTAGAACACCGGGCCGAAACTCGCTGCGATTGGGGATGGCTTTTGGAGAGACTGGAGGGGCACAGGATTGAGCGGTAGCTGACTTCCTGTCTGGACCAGCCCGGTCGGCCATGTTTGTTCTGCTCCCTTTTGAGATGTCAGACAGTCAGTAAACGCATCGTGCTGCTCTGCCCTGCCCCACCCCTCGGGGCCGACGCTGTCCACACAAACTGTGAGTAAAATCAGCATTTGACCCTCAGATTCTTATCCACCTGACTGCAGGTGGTGAGTAGCAGGCGTGTGGGATGGACACAAATAACAGCTGCATCTGAGCGGGGAGAGGGGGTGTGGGTCATGTGGAGGTAAACAGACTTGCTGTCCAGGGCGGGGGGGGGGGGGGGGCAGTGCCTGCTTACAGGTGCACCTCACTGGTGAGAAAGACTGTGTCTCTGCGTCAGGTGCCCTGTTCTTTACATTTTCGTTTTATTTACTTGGCAGATGTTTTTATCTGAAGTGAAATGAATTTTTCAGAACGTAGGGTCAGCCAGTCCCTAGAGTCATTGGGGGTTAAAGGTCTTGCTTAGGGCCCAGTGGTGATATCACTCTGGGATTTGAACCAACAACCATCTGATCACTGGCACAGCATCAGAACCCCCCGGGGTATCTGACAGGAGTCTCCCCGCTGACCGTGAATGGTGTCGGTGGCTGGTGTTTGTCAGTCGTCATGAGGGATGGGCTCCACGTTAACGCCAGGGTGGCCCTTTAAGGCCGATGCTGCACTAAGGAGCGACACCCAGCTTGACAGGGCTGATGGGGGTGGGGGGGGGGTAGCTTAGATCTGCTTAGGTCAGACGTACACTCTGCTCATAATTATGGTCTCTACCATGTCTGAGCAGGAGCAGAGCCTGTCTTCAAGTGTTATGACTGAAATAAATAAAACAAGGAGAATCTACAATAAGATGGAGATTTATTTTGAATTGTCATCTTAAAGGCATGCGGAGCAGTTGACTTAAAAGCCTGGCGGAGATGGGAAACTAAGCCAAAGAGCCAAAGCGCGAAGGGAAGCCACTGAAGGGGGAACTGAAGTCGGGGGAACGGTGAGCAGGAATGCAGCGACTGAGGACTTGGCTTAATTTGAGATGTGAGAGTTGGCCGCTTCCTTGTGACCCACGAGCGGGGAAGGTGCCGAGATGAGTATAAGTATCCAATGCACCTTCCTCTCGAGGCGTTATGATGGATCTGGCCAGCCGACGCGCGAGATGCTCTGGGAAGCCTGGGAAGATGCCAAAAGAGAACCAGAGGTGGAACTTCATGAGGCTTCCATGAGGATCTAATCCAGGACCAGCTCTCGCCAGACTGGAAAGTTCCACATTCCTGTTTTATTTGTTTCCTTAAAGGAGTCCTGAGATGTACACAAGTCTAGGCTTCCAGACAAATGCAGAGAAACCAATTGGACTTCTCAGACAAATGGAATCCCCCGACTGCCATGGAAGGGAGGGGATCACAGCAGGTTAGATCAGGTAGGGGGCACCGTGTAGCCTGTCCTTGACCGTGACCTGCAGACAGGAGGGTGGCTCGCCAAGGGTAAACACTCCCTGTTAAGCAGACATTCCTTATTCAAACCTCCACGCTGAGCTCCCATAAATCACTCTGACATCTTCGCAGAAGAGGCGGAGCCAGAGGGCCAGGCGGTCACACGGCACGGGGTCCCTGCAAGGCTGGCGGACCAGAGAAATGCCTCAGGTGCGAATTTGGCCCAAAAAATGTTAGAAGCGGTTTGTTTCAGGCGGCTACGCTCAGCATTTCAGACAGCAGGCCGTGGCTGCGTGTGCCGGTCGATGTTTTTATGGGCGAGTAAGCGACATGCCGATTTTTACAGTGTAGTAACTGTCCGAGCTGCGTGCTCTCTCTGTCTCCTCGAGCGCCGGCTGTCTGACCCGCCTTGAGGCCCAGATCTCCTCTTTTCCTATTTACTGGGTGCTGGGACTGTTGCCCTTTGGGTGATAAAGCACTTGCCACTGCAGTTTTCATTTCCTTTGCCATTCTTCCCTTCGGCATGCAAGTTTGAGATTTGGGGAGGGAAAGACGAAAGGGAAAGACGGCTTTGCTCTATTTTAAACTGTATACTTTTGACAGGCAGTGGGAGGGGGTACCTCTCTGGGTCGCATTGTCTCTGCTATGAATAGCCTGAAGGATGTAGGCAGCAGCTTCTTGCATCCTGGCCGCTGGCTAAAGTGGGAGGCTGTTGTCCCTGTCTCATTCATCGGCGACTTGCTCTCTGCCCACCGTACCGCTCTCTAGAATGGGGGGGGGGGGGGCGAGGGCATCAGAGCTTTTTGGAAAGGCTTGGAACACGACCCGGCCGTTCTCCCCAGGGGCCGCTGACCGGTGCTCCTTCACATTACCATGGTTACGGGGCTTCGTGATCCTAGTCCCTCTGTAGTGATCGCTCACGATTTCGGCACCAGTTGCAGAGTTTCAGTTACAGCAGCTTAGGTGGATTACCTGTGTAACACTGCAGTGACCTCTCTGCTTTAGCATTCCAGCCGCTAACTTTAGCCATGATAGCAATTGGGGGGGGGGGGGGGGGGTACGTGTATCTGCTTAGTGTTAATCACTTTCATTCCTTTACTGCCGCTCATTTCCTTTCCTGGTGATTTCATTGACAGAGTGAAACAAGAAAACACGCACGCAAACTGGAGCTACTCGTGAAATCGCAGGAGAATCTCATTACCCACTTCTCCCCCTAGCAGGAGTAGCTTGGGAATGAAGTGGTCTGCGTTCACCCGTGTTTGGCAAACCCTGATTCTCGAGCTTCTCTCTGGAGCCGACGAACAATACCTTACATTGAGGGACGGTGAAAAAGCCCCAGTTGTGAATCGGGGGGCGTCTGTGCTTTAATCCAAAGCTGTTTGTCGAACGGAGCCCAAGTGGAACTTGAGATCAAGGACGGCGGTAATCAGAACCCTTTCGTCCTGGGTGTCTTTGTCCTGTTCCTGAATGCGGGGAGGTGTTTCGTACAGCAGTGACCCTGTGAACCTGGACGTCGTTTCATTCCGCGGACTCACATAGCTAACGTTTTTGCGTTTCCCGAGACCTGGGTATTCTTTTGCTGAGGTATCTAGGGGCACAGTGGCAGAGCCGGTCCCAGATCACGGCTCTTTGGGTGACGAGATTGTAAAGGTCGGCGTGTCCCGGTCTCTGCACCTTAGGTATGTGCTGGGAAGGAGAGGAGGGCGGACATCTCGATACCAAGGCCCACTGGAACATCTGCTTAGAGACTGTTGTGGGAAGCGGAGAGAGAGGGAGAGAGCCAACCGTTTCAAGGCAGCCTGCCCCGCTTTGGGGTTCAGGTCAAAACATCTTAAATAATTGGGAGATTATTCCCTTTTGTACTGGGATCGGTTGTTTCCAAGACGATAAATGAACAGCTGGGGGCTTCGCCTGAAGCCAAGAGAGCAGAATTTCAGGCTTGAGTCCGGTTGGGTGGTGATGGTTCTGTTGAAGAAGGGCTACTGAGGTAAAGGGGGGGAGCAACGAGGTAGGGGCACAAACGCGTAAAGGCAAGTAAAGGCGTAAAAGGCCTGATGAACATTCATGTCTGGCTGCTGAGATTTTCGTAGCCTCATGGAGCCATGCAGAAAGCTGCGGAATATGCTCTAGGAAATCCGGAATGCTCTGTGGAAAACTTTAAACAAAGAGATGTTTCTAGAATTTCACATCCTTTCAGGGCTATCAAAAATCAGGATGATCCCAGACAGTTTGCACAAAGCTTGTGCTGGTTCCCCACTGTCCGTCAGGTTGAATTGCTGTAAGAAGCATGAAACTGCAAGTTGAAGTTCAATGAAACCCTCTACCTCGAAATGACAAGACGCTTGTGGTGGGAGTGTGGGGGGGGGCGGGGCAGGCCTTTAGTAATGTTGCATTTTGAAACCTACTGTATTTTTCAGTGGTCTAAACCCGTAGGAAGGTATCACTAATGTAGGATGCTGTGCGCCATTTATTTCTATTCAGTACTTGATTTACAACACATTTTCTTGAAAATGATTTTCTTTACTTGCCTATGCCGAGGTGCCCTTGTCGCTCTTGTCTGAGATTCATAGGGAGGACGCGGCGGCTGAGCGCTGGCCGGAGCACCCGGCGCCTTCACCGAGGGCCCGCACAGCCCCGGCGGAGGGATGACCGTCATCTGGAAGACGAGGGGTGGCATCATCGTAGCTTCATGTGTGTTGTTTGGCCTGAAGCAGCCTTTGCACAAGGCTCTGAAAATACGAGGGCAGACTGAGATATGTGACTCTGAAACGTCAGACGGAGTACAGCGCCTATTTCCAGCTGTGCTATTGACACTGTGTAAACATTCATATTTGTGAATGGCTCATATCCGTTGCCTTTTATAGTTAAAGCCCAACTACTATTCAATTCAAAGACCACAAACAGCACTATGGAAATATTTATCCTGTCCCGTTTTTCTGAGAAAGCCTGGAATTGCGCTCTCCATGTTTGCGTTCCTTATTCCCACCGGACAAGCCCTGCTCGTTTCCGCTCGGGACGCAATGGATGCCGAAGCACCCTTCCATGTGTGTCTGACATCGATACTAATTTAATTTCTCCCACCGAGGAGCTGTGGTGAGTCAGCCGACCAGCCGGTGCGCCGTCTGAGACCAGAAGATGACTTGAAACGCTGAAGATTCATTGACATTTTGTTTTTTTTTTTTTTTTTTCGGCCACATGGCCCAGGGCCAGGTGTCATGTGACGGCGCTGTGCTTTTGTTATTTTTTTTCCGCCCTGTCTTTCCGTCTGTCCAAGTGACATGTGTGACAGGAAGCTGGCGGCAGGCTCTTCTATAAGGTCACCTTGCCTGCTGGGACAGGAAGGCGGGAGGCCGGGATTAGCCTGTGCAGCATGTGGCGCCGTGGAGAACTGCTCGCGTACGTCAGAGTGCCGCCGACAGCTGTCACTGTACAGGTAGTGCGGAGGATTCTTCCAGCTGGATTTGAAGCCCCGAAAGTGGCTCGTTTTGTCGCTGAGCCCACAGCGCTGACGGACGGGTCCGACCCAGGGGGGCAAGGCTCTGCATTGAGGTGGCTCCCTGCAGAGCTGTCTGGCTCCGGGTTCCTGAACGGCGTCTGGTTTAGCGCCCGCTCTGGGGAGGTGGGAATGGTACCCTCTGGATTCTGTGCTGCCTGATGCGCCTGAATGACAAACTAGCCGCTTGTCCTCAGGCACCGTACAAAGCCAGGCCTCTCGTGGGCTGCCGGAGCTGGTTGGCGTGGGGAGCCTCTCTGTGTCTGGCACTGTCATTCGACTTATAGGTGGATAACTGTAAAGGAAGCCTACGGCATGCAGTGTTCCGTATCGAGAATGTCCCCCTGGAATCAATCAAGAGGACAGAGAGGGGGGAATAACACCTGCTGCCCCCTGCTGGAAGAGATTTTCCATTAGACTAGTTTGCACTTGATGGCGGGGGGCAGGCTGCTTCCTGATGGTGCCCATTTGCTTACCAAAGAAAGGCCAGTAGTGGAGAGTGCATGCTGCGATTTGTACGTTCAGGGTGAGATAGCATGGCCTGTAGGATGAAGCTCATTTTGCTGATTTGAGGTGCGTGTTGTGGAAGACAAGGGCCCCATGTCGAATGGGCCCCCCCCCGCAGGTTCGTCCCTGGCTGCTAGCCTGAGTTTCTGTAATGATATGCAACACGGAGCAGATTTGCTGATTGGAGGGGGCGCAGGGGATGGGGATTAATGGGAAAATGGCAACCAGTGCCGCACAGGTGCTGGTTCCAGCGCATCTGGCTGCTGCCGGAAGGTCAGCTTTGGGGAGTTGCACCTTGACTGAACTCGCCATCTGGGTCTGCAGTCCCGGGCCTCACTCGCAGGTCACCATGGTTACAGGGCGTTTTAGTCCAAGGACTGCGGCGAAAGCACGTAAGATAATCTGGGAGTTGGTGAAATTGGCGACGAGGCACATGATTGGCTGTAAACGCTGATCACGTGACCCCAAGCATGATCTGTTTCCTATGAAATATTATTTTGATGTGCAATGGAGAGTTCGCTGGCCGGTCGACATGCATGTGTGCGGCAGGCTCTGCGTGCGGGCAAACACGGTTCATTAGGATTTATCCCAACTGAACACAACTCTAACGAACAAAAACGATTGATAAGCGTTTGTGCTTTGATGTCAGTGAAATGTGTTTTGTGGGAATATATTTTTAACAATTGTGGGGTTTTTCTGAAAGGCACACAGAAAGCTGGGGAATCACGCACGCAGACACACACACACACACACACCACACGCAGGGTGTCCAGCCGTGTGCCAGGCACGTGTTCCTGGGTCTCCATTTCCCTGACTGACTGTCTCCATCATAATTAGTTTGAATAGCACCGTTAAAAAAAAAAAGAAAAACAACCCGACTCTAATTTGTTATTCATGCATCGCCTGTGAATCCAGTGCAAACAAAACCACTGCCGGATTTGGGGGGGCTCCAGTGCCCCCACTCCCCACCCCGAGACCCGCCAGCGGAGCGGCAGTACCAAAGCTTTACTCGATACCGGGCTGAGAGAATACGGTCCTATCTCATTGATAATGCAGGCCTTGGCCCGGGATGGGGGGGGCAGGGTTGTACTCAAGCAGCTCAGATGTTTTCATTTTTTTGGCCACTTTTGATCAAATCTGCTGCCTTGTTTCATCGAGCCTCCCGCAGTTCTGCAGGCAGCCTGCGGGGTCACCGAGGAGTTGCTGTTGAGAGGTTATTAGGAGCTGGATCTGTGCCCGCAGTGTGCTGTGGTCATGCCTGACCCGATCATCCCACAGGCCCCGCCCACAGTGAAGCCTGAGCCCTCCATCCAACATGATCACCTAGTATCTTTTTCGGGACGAGTCAATCTCGCGCTCGAATGTTATCTGCAGTCGGATAACCGTGTGAGGCCAGTGGCCGGGTGTGCGAATGAAACGTCCCCCCCCCCATTGCCTTCTGTCACCGCCCTCGTGTCCACAGCAGCGACTGTGTCGAGTGTGCGATTCTCTGCACACCGCAAGGCCGCACTGCACATTCCACCCGAATAGTGTGGATTCACCGCAAGCTCAGGAGCAGGGGGGCCACGCCAGCAGCCCCCCCCCCGCACTGCCTGGGTGTCTGACAGCTTCCTCCCGCTGAGGTTCCCCTAATCACACTTCACATACTATGTTCCGCTGGCTCTGTTAAACATAATCCAGTCACACTCTAACTTCACTTTTTGGAACGCAGTGTACAGTGTGAGGAACTCCAGACAAGTGTAATTCCCTCCACTAATTACCCTAATTATACAGTTATTAATGACTAAATAACCTTTTTAGGTATTATTTTTTTTAGGGGTCGTTATTCCTTCTGCAGCTGCTACTACCGCTCAACTAATTATTATAGAAATATTTGAAATAATACAATTTAGTGTAATTTTGACCATCCTTGCCACCCTGGAACGGTGTCTGAAGTGATCCCGAAAGGCCGTGTTGACTCAGGGGGTGTTTCTTCCAAAGCCACGGCGAGCCAAACCCCAGAGAGGTATTCGAGATGTCAGTGGTGCTCCCCCCCCCCCCCCCCCGCCACCCCATGATGCAGAGCTACCTGCAATGGATGATTCTTTCAGGCTCCATGTATACTCCATGTTTCTGAGAATCTGTTAGTCAAAGTCTGTTCTGAAGAAGGGGGGGGGGGGGGGGCGTGACGCTAGAGGCTCACCCAGAACCTGCTCTGTTCTGCTAATATGTAGATGATTCCCTCAGAATTTACTGAGGTGGGGGGAGGTCGCTGTGCCTTTGGGATGGTCAATCTTGAAGAAACCGTTCAAGGAGAGAATGATGCCCAGTTAGTGTAGTGGCTGAGGTGAAGCCTGTGTGAACGACTGTCAGCCCAGGCTTTATCTCCATCGCAGGTCAGGAAATGGCTTTCAGATCATCTCAGGACTCTGTATTCTTGGCAGTCGCTGTTTGTTATCCAAGTAAAACTGAAATTCGAAGAGATCATGGACATAAGATGTCAGACTCCCCCTTGTGTGTTTTTGTTCATATCTTTATCTTTCAGACCCTGGAAAGTGGCCAGTAAGGCAGACGTCCTGGGACGTATATGAGCTGATCTTCAGGAATACGAAATGCACAGTCACTTTCCTAAGAAGGGAACGATGAATTCAGGCGGTGATTGTTGCACGGCTCTGGCAGCCGGGGCGGAATCTGGAGGCGGAGCAGAAGATCAGTGACATCATAGGGAATTCTGCAAAATGTCCCATGCCCTTCCGAAGACGTTCCCTGGAGACGCATCTTAGGAGCTGGCAGGCTGGCCAGAGTCTCCAGCACCCCTGGCAGTGGCGTGCGTTTGGCCGGCTCGTGTTTGTTCCCTAAGAATGATGTCATTGCGCTGGTGACTGGAAGCTATTGGAACCTTTTTTGGACCTGATGGATTTTGCCGTTGGCAGGTCCCGTGATGAGCTCCTGGGAGTGGCTTTGGGGGGGGTGGGGGGGGGGTGGCGCCGTTCTTCCCACCATGGTCCTTCGCTTCCTGTGAAGTCAGACCAGCATTAACTGTGGGCATCCGTCTGTAACCGGCATCCTTTCCAGTGAGATTTTATCACCTGTAAACCTGACAGTGGAAATTTTATTGTTCCACTGCTTGGTTTGAGAAGAAGATGAGGCTGCAGGATGGAGCGCTGGAAATTTACGGTTGCTCTTTATTTCCCGCTTTCTGGAAATGTACGCTTTGCCTCTTGCCACCGTGATGAGAATGTCAGAAGCCGATGGTTCTAAGATGGATTTCAGAGCCGTTTTCTGTTGAGTCGGTCGGCTGTGGCTTTTCTAATGCTGCTTACGATGGTCCACAAGCGCTTTTTTTGCAGACCGGTTTGTATGATGCTGAAGCCGTTCCCTACGGCCAGGGGACTCGGCCGGCAGGGCTTGTCTCTGGTTCTTTGACATGTTCCCACCTGACGTTCTCCTAAAATGCCCCCTTTACAGGGCACCACTGACCCGTGTTTTGAGTATTTGATGGTCGTGTCACTTCCTGGACGCCATCTGAGGTGGTGATGATGGAGAGGGATCGGAGGGCAGCTCGACTCGCGTGTCTTGCTGTATTGGCTATGCTGTGTAAACGCCCTTCAAGCCGGGCTGTAAACAGTGCTGACACACCCGCTAAAAGCCAAAGAGCCATTTGACACTGGCTTGGAGTCCCATGGGTTTGCGGGTGACCTTTGGAAAGTGCTCAGCGCTCCTGTGAGCTGACTGAGAATAGAGCCTCTGATGTAGGCTTTGAGTTGTCAGAGTGACATTCCCTCTATATTTAGATGCGTTATCTCCACAGCCTGCTTACTGCTTTGGCGGTTTTAATGCAGGGATCTCATTCTGACACTCGCAGGAACTGCTGATGTTCAAAACATCTTACCTTGGATTATAAATTTTCTTAATCCTTGACTTTGTCTCACATGTCATTTATTTTGTGTCATTCTGGTTTATATTGTTTTTATAAGTGGCTGAAATTGAAACCCCCACCTTAACGACATCAGTGTGTCCCTCTTTGTACCATGTGACTCCTAACTATATAATTTAACACACTGTGATTGGTTGATACATGTTGGTCATGTGACTTGGGAGATCCCAGGGCAGCTGTCATCCAGGTGGAGGCAGAATGGTGATATTCCCTCGCAGACTCTGTTTGATCAGTCTCATTTATGGTATAGTCAGAATTCCAGTCTGTCCTTCCACTCATTTCAGGTAGCTCTTGAGCGGATGAGTGGGGTGGGGAATGAGCTGGGATGAGAATGAGCGAGGTGGGGAATGGGTGGAGAATGAGGGGGAGAGGAATGTCCAGGGCCGGCAGGACGGAGAGCAGTCACCTGACTCTCTCCCCTGGGGGGAAGTTCCCACCTACGGACTGGCTGGATAGACGTCACCTTATGTATCATCGTTAGATCATTTTAACCGGTTTCCCTCTCAAATACAAACCCCAAACTTCTGATTACATCTTACAATCACAATAACAGACGCACAAGATGATGGTGATTCGTACGAGACGGCGCCCTCAACATAGTGACCCACGTAATGAACAGGCAGCTGTCTTCGGGATCAGGCACTGAGAGATTTTAAAATCCACAGCGGTATGCGACACGTTGGACGTCTTCCATGGCTGTCTGAAGGCTTCACATGTGCGTTTGATTGTTCAAGGGACCAGTAATCTTCCTTTCAGTTCCTGGAACTTCCCCACTGATCTGTAATTCCTTTGCATTTTGTTTGCGGGACGCACACGGTTTCTGCAGGGACCCGTCTCAAGGTGCCATGTCCTCATCAAGGGGACTGAATGTTTTGGTTGAGCCCCGATCGATGGCGGTTACAGTTTTTGTAATCAGCACAGCCCAGCACCAGAACAGAAGAGGGAGAATGCACAGCCCCTGGGGTCTGGAGAATGTTCTAGATTGGTAAGCAGTGGAGGAAAAGTGTAGCTGGTCTTGGTTCATGGGGAAAGCTCGGAGCCTAGCGACTCGCAGCCCCGTCCGGCGAGGCGAAATCGCTGGCATGGCCGCCTGTCCTTGTAAGGCAGCCAGGCACACAGCTGTCATGGCGTCCGGTGAACGTCCCCGTTGCTTAGGTACAGAAAGCAAACAGAGCGCTCGCCACGGGGTAGATTGGCGATGGGGCCGAGAACAGGGATCCTACTTCAGCACTGTCGGTGACCCCCATGTGCTGGGCAGCAGGTGCCACAGCGATGGCGAGCGTGCTCTTTGAGGCTGGCGGTCCCGTGGGGGAGGGTCTCCCTCCCGATTATCAGAGCCCTCTTCTGTTGGAAACGCTGCGCCCCCGACTTGGGGCCCAGCTACCTTGTTTGCTTAAGGTTCATATGGGTCTATTTTGGGCTGGGATCCTGGCGAGAGGCCCTGCTATCTGCTTCCTAACTGCTCTTCTCCCCAATTTCCTGCGCTTTCGATAAGCTCTCCCAGGTTCCGCCGGACACGGATTGCCGGGATTTCGGTGCCTGGATACCTGTGTCTCGGGAAAATGAGGCGCTTTTATGAATCACCCAACTCCTGCGCTCTTCATTTATATACCATTATTCTGCTGATTCCGACTGGACAGGCAGTGTGGATTTCGATGGACTGATTCTGCTGATTTGTAACAGGAAATACTGCCCCGACTAGAACACAGAAGAGCTTCCCTTTGATGTGTTTGCAGCCTGAAAACTGAAATATGATTCCTGAAGTTAGTGGGCAGCAGAAAGCCAGAGTCACCAGACAGCATCCTTTCCACCTACTCTGCATACAATGGTGGGATTTCTCATAGCACACAAGTGCTCTGGGGTGGAAGCGTGAAGGTCATCCGCCAGCATGAGGTCGTGAGGTCACTCCCCCTTGCCACCCCTCCCCCCTGGCCCAGAGGGTGCCTGGGTAATCTCAGGAACTACTGGGTGTTTGTAGATAACCAGCGCCCAGCGGTGGGAAAGCGGCTGAACCCACACCTCCACGGCCATGCCCTGGAAGCCCCGCTCAGGATGTGCGTTCGGTCCTTTTGATCCAGTTCCCCAGCGCAGTTGGGGCTGTTCCCCACCCGGAGTCGCGCCCCAGAACAGGATGGGTCACAACCCTGACATTGCAGACAGTGTCCTGGAAACTTCTCTATGAGGAAGCTTTGTGTACATCAAATTCTACAACTGAGCTGGGAATGATTTGGACCACCATTGTGATTTACATTTTATTTGTTTAATTGATTCTTTTATCCAGTGTAGCATACAATAGAGAAAGCAGGGTCAGCCAATCCCTGAAGCGGTTGAGGTTAAGGATCTTGCTTAAGGGCCCAATGGTGATATCACTCTGCCAACCATGGGACTTAAACCAACAACCTTCTGTTGATGATTGGCAGCTACCCACCTGCTACAGTACATTGCCCTTGAGATACACCCCTCAGATCCTCCTCGTTGGTGACCTGCATGTCCGTTCTTCACAGATGGCATCTTCTTCTGCATGGATATAGGAACATAGGAATCATCCATCTTTATTGGGCTTGATTGACTACAGTAAGGAACATTTCTTTCAGATTTGTATCATCCAAGAGACATCCATGCATTCAAAATGTGCCATTTGATGCATAATAAAATCCATTTAAGCTCCAGTGAAAGCCTTTGGTCTGTGGGAGGAAACCAGAGTACTCAGGGGTGACCTGTGCAAGTTCAAGAGAAAGCGGAACGCTGAGAGAGAGCCAGCTGCTGGAACGGAGCCCCAGCTCAGAGGGCGTGGGGCCGTGCCGCGACCCGCAGGCTCATTAAGCTGTCCTAAGTGCTCTGTTCAAGCCCGTGGGCTGCGGCTGCAGCCCATGTGAGGAGATGGCTGTGTGGCTTTGTGTCACCACTCTCTCACCTGCTCTGCTTTTCCATTCGTATCCATTAGCGTTTAATCATTTTTTTGTATCTCTGGACCTGGAAAGCTTGATGGTCCCGGTGAGCGGTGCAGCAGGTCCGTTTCGCTTTCCAGTCCGGCTGACGGCACCTCCTTCATTAGTTCTGCTAGTTTTGTTTCCCTCGTTTTGTTGTCTACTTCACCTGCCCCCCTCCCCCGTCTCCCCCCGCAGAGGTAATGGTCCCCTCCCATCCTCAAGAGGGGGCAGTCTTCCCCACGCGGAGATTCAGTTTCCTGTCAGGCGAAGCTCCAGCAGGGTGATGGACGGAGAGGAAGGTTCTAAGGCCAGATTCTGTTTGGAGCCGTGCTCTAAGAACAGCATTCAATAAGCTAGTAGGTTAGGTTTCTCTCGTCAGAGCTTTGCCGTCAAAGAAAAATCATAATATTTCATACGAGGCGCTTACCGCCGTTTGGGGAGTTTAATATCGCCTGCAGCTTAGGTCAGGGTGGACAGCTTGGCGAATTTGTCAGCGGGGTGAAATTGATAAAGGGCGCCGATCTGTCTTTCTGTTTCTCTGACCCGCTGGTTCCCACTGCAGTGCAGTGCCTCTCTCTGGCTGCCTGATGCATGCATTCTCAGCACCCTTTGCTACGCCACCTGCAGTGATTTCTGAGCAAGAAGCCCAAGCATAAGGGCCAAGAAAACTGAAGGATGTCGCTGGTGACACCCAACTGGCATTATGTCCGTGACCAGTACTCCCATCACTGAGATGCAGCCAGTTCTTCATCGTCAATACAAGAAAGCCGAAAAACACTCTTACAGTATATACAATGTTTGCATGTTCTTCCCCCGTTGTCACGCTTTCCTCTGTGTGCTCCAGTTACCCCCCCCCCAGCCGAAACACACGCAGTTAGCGATTTTGAACACGCTGTGATTGTTGGTGCCAGTTGTGGTGGTTCCAGCGTCTCAGAAACGGCTAATACCGGAATTTTCACACACTGCAGCGTCTGTCAGTGTTCACAGAGAGCGGTGTAATGAACGAAAAACATCCAGTCAGCAGCAGTAATGCGGGCAAAGAGACGAGAGCGGTCAGAGGAGGTCGGCTTCTCGAAGCTAACAGGAAGGCAGCAAGTGTAAAAATAACAGGTCAGCTCAGCAGTGGTGTGTGGAGAGATTTATCAGAGCACTCTTACCTGCCCCTAAGGGTCTAGCCCAGCACTGGCTAGGTGTACCTCAATAAAGTGTTCGTGTGTCCCTTGATGGACTGGCATCTTGTCTAGCACCCCCTACTGTTTGCCCTGTGGTGCCTCACATAAGTTCCAGCCTCCGCTGACCAGAATTATGCCCTGTGCACGTTTACCTAACTGTCCTGCTGGTGGGTAGGTTGTAAAATGGGTGTGATGGATGCTGCAGGGGGGTGGCATGGTGGTTCAGTGGTTAGCACTGTTGCCTCACACCTCTAGGACCCGGGTTCGAGTCTCCGCCTGGGTCACATGTGTGTGGAGTTTGCATGTTCTCCCCATGTCGTCGTGGGGTCCAAAAACATGCTGAGGCTAATTGGAGTTGCTAAATTGCCCGTACGTCTGCATGTGTGTGTGCATGGTGTGTGAGTGTGCCCTGCGATGGGCTGGCCCCCCATCCTGGGTTGTTCCCTGCCTCGTGCCTGTTGCTTCCGGGATAGGCTCCGGACCCACCGCGACCCAGTAGGATAAGCGGTTTGGAAAATGAATGGATGGATGCTGCAGTTTTTTCTGAGATCGTATTTTTTGACCCCTCCATGTTTTGCCTGTCGTCTTTCTCTGAGGGTCTGTTTAATATTATTGGCTCTTTTTTGTGAATATATACAGTGTGTTATTAGAAATTTTAAAGGTTTGGGTCGTGACCTAATGAGCAAAGAAAAAGTGCGGTCCTGAGGTCAGATGTGTTGCGAACCGCTGCCCTAATCGGTCTCTTGCTGCTGTGTTTGTCCGGCACACTGTGGCCCTGCCTCTGTGGGTCTCGCTTGGTCTCCCACGTTCCCCGCGGTGATGTCAACGAGGGACAGGCGAGCCCGAAGGCACAAACCCGCGACGGAACACACCGGTTGTGTATCATTTCTTTCTTTTTATTTCGCCTGGGTTTCTCTATTTTAGTGTCCCGTTGTCGTAAGTCTCCCACGCTCTGCCCCTGTAAGAAAGTTTGCTTTTCTGGTATGTATGTGGAGTGAAGTTTCTTTTTATTCTAAGTGCAACTTGGTGGGATAAATATTTCTCCCACTTATGTAACCCACTTTGAGAGGTAACAGAAGTAAAAGGCAGCGTGATTAACTAACCCGGGCGTGATCGTTAATACATCACATGGGCTGCTGGTTGCCTTCGCTGGCCAGACTCTCCTAGCTGTCGGCGGTTACTTAGGGGACCCGCTGGGGAATTGGACGTCGGACTTCTCCTTCAGAGCTCAGCTGGCTCTTCATGCTGATTTACATTGAATTTATCTGGCAGACGCTTTTATCCTAAGCATAATGCAACTGAGAAAGCTTAGAGTCAGACAGTCCCTGGAGCAACTGGGGGGTTAAGATTCAAAGATTCGAGGGTTTTATTTGTCACATGCAAGGTATGTAGCCTAACTGTAACCAGCAGTGAAATGCGAGGTGGTCGACTCCACCGTAAGATTACTGAAGGCAGTAAGACAAAGTTACAGTATAAAAAATATATGTAAAACCGTAAAGTTATGCTGGTAGTAACAGAAAGAAGATCTGATTGTGCAACTAAGCTCCAGTAAAGTACTTGCTGCACGAGTAGGGAAGTTTAATTACGACTGTCGATTATGTAGTGGGATCAAGTAGCCTGACGGTAGAAGCTCCTTCTTTGCCGACAGCAGAAGCACGTTCCTGATCTTACGCTGACGAAGAGGCATTTATTTAAGGACCCAGTAGTGACAGGGGCCTTGCTCAGGGGCCCAATGGTGACATTATTCCTCTAACCCTGGGATTCGATCCAGCAACCTCCTGCTCACAAGCACGGTTTCCTAACCTCCCAAGCTACTGATTTACGCAGCAGTGACTTACAGAACCGCTCATCTCAGTCAGTAGACTGCACACTCGGCGAGGGGCCGCCACGGGGCCAAGCCCACGTGGACACGCACGGATGACCGGGTCGATTCCCAAGGCCCGGAGGGCAGAGTGTGTTATTCATCCGTCTCACCACGCAGTCGTGATGCTGGTGTTCTGGACCGCAGTAATTTCATATTCACATCATGCTGTGGCACCATGAAGCCGGCTGCGTCGCAATTAAATCATGTAGATGCAGTGATCAAATATTTAAACTGTGGCCGGTAAATGGTCATCGTCGTCGCTATAGAAACGGCACCAGTGTGTCTCACTGCCCAGGCTTCGCATCTACAGGCGTGGTCATGTGAAAATTCTTTATTTGCAAAGGGCTTCCTGGAGGTGGGACGCTGCGCCATGAAGGTCTGCTCATTCCCCTGGGTTCGGCCCTGGGGAGGGGTGGGGTGTCTGCCTGGATGCACGACCTGGAGCTGACCTGCCCGTTTAAGGTATCAGCGTTTCTTTGGTCCAGGTAGCCTGCAGGGACTAGACATAGTGGAGCACGGCATTTTTGTAGTCTAGCCTGAGTGGAGAGTCACCTGCAAATCCATCTTTTCAGCTACCTTCTCAGCTGGAGGCAGCCGTGAGGCACAGAAGCAGGTGGTCCTACAGGGACACTTTGCTCGTGTCGCTTCCGTGATATTTCTGCGGTCTCCAAGGGAACTTCCAGCAGGGTGCATCGTCGGCCCTACATGAACGCGCCCACACGCGTGCCTGGGAAGGATGTCTCTCTGGGAGCTTGCTGGGCCATGCTGGGGGGGTTTGCATGATGGCTCCGATTTACAGCTGTGGCAGTATGTGCTCTCAGACGCCAACCAATGGACTTGTAACTGTGTTTCACTCAGTGGTGGTAAATGGCTCTTTTAGGGGGATTGGCCCCATGTCCTGGTGGGGGGCCCAGTGGCAGCACTGCGGGACAGGCCAGACGGCTGGGCAGACAGACACACTGAGCCAGCCCCCCCACGGGTTCCCATGGGCCACCACAGGCCGGGCGGCTCTTTCCCCGGCCCGTGGGCCTCCTGCTACGGACGGGCGCCAGACACCACCCACCCCCCCACCCAGATCCCTCAGCCAGTCGCCGGGCACTCCCGTGCTCCAAACCCAGCGAATAGCTGAAACCGCCCCCCCCCCCCCACGCTGCTTTCTGCCCATAATAATGTTTATTCAACCTTTCATCTGTCATACAATCTGCTAAACACAATTTCGCCTCAGCATCAATATTTTCTTTAACATGCATTAAGTGTGTTTTGTCTCCTTCAGCCCTTATTACCCAGATAGCCATCTTAAGGCCCCCCTCCCCGCGTGTTTCCCATGTACGTTGCGTCTCCTCACCCATGGAGGGCAGCTGTGCTGGCAGGTTCGGCCTGAACTGTAACATCCATCTTTGCGTATAAAACCGTGAGCGTGCTGAAAATCTACAGCCTACAGCAACCCCCCCCCATCTTTGCCCCGCTAGTCTCCCAGGCTTTTTTTTGGGCCCTTGTCTTCCAGCAGGACCTCATGGGGGGGTGGTGGTAGGGGGTAAGACGCTTGTCCTGTCCTGAGCAGTTCATGCTGAACCACAGCTTAATGAATTCGCAGCCCACGCCTCTAATGCCGTTGCCCAGCTGCCCTGGGGTCCTGAATAAGACCTCCCACTAGGGCTGCCCACCTCTGCTCCCGAATAAACCGTGTATCTGCTTTCCGAACTGTAAACCGCGTATTTGCTTTCCGAACTGTAAACCGCGTATCTGCTTTCCGAACTGTAAACTGCGTATATTCTTTCCGAACTGTGATCCCGTCTCTAAGCTTCGTTTAATTCGTAATTAACTTTGCAGGCTCTTCCTGCAACTTTAAATTTAGCTAAACGCATGGTATTCTATAGGAGTCGAGAGCAAGGACCTCGTCGAGTGTGCAGTGAGAGTCTGACTGGCATTTAGGCCACTGTATGACTGTCACTGTCGCTGTAAATACGTGGTGTGCAGTGCTGTAGGTGGAGCAGAGCTTTAGCCTCCAGTTGTACGCACCATCCCTACGCCCTGCCTCCAGCTGTACGCACCATCCCTACGCCCTGCCTCCAGTTGTACGCACCATCCCTACGCCCTGCCTCCAGCTGTACGCACTATCCCTACGCCCTGCCTCCAGCTGTACGCACCATCCCTACGCCCTGCCTCCAGCTGTACGCACCATCCCTACGCCCTGCCTCCAGCTGTACGCACCATCCCTGCGCCCTGCCTCCGGCTTTACCATTCCGCCATTGCCTGTGACTCCTTCTTCGTGCTGGCTTTGACTCCCTGTCTCTGCTGCCTCAATTCGCGTCCTCTCTGCATCGGCTCTGACTCAGTCCTCTTACTCTCTCCTGACTGTGACTCAGTCCTCTCCCTCTCCACGCTGGCGCTGAGTCTTCTCCCTCTCCGCATTCGCTTCGATTCAGCCCTTTCTGTGGTGGCTTTGACTCTGTCTTCACACCAGCTCTGCCTTAGCCCTCTCTCTGTGTCTCTCTCTCCAGGCATCCAGGACGACGCGCTCAGATGAGGACCGGGAGGTGGGCTGGGATGCCTGGGGCACCTGGAGTGACTGCTCGCGCTCCTGTGGGGGAGGAGCCTCCTACTCCCTGCGCCGGTGTCTTAGCGGGTCAGTGGGTCTCATCGTCAGTAGACCTGAAGTCTCCCTGTGCGCTCTTGTGGATCTGCCCCATTCCCCTGTTCTACCAGACGCAAGTCTCCTAAATATCCTTAGAGCACAGCTGAGTAGGGAGCACGTGACAGGCGCACTGAGAATGCAGCCTGTTTCCCATTAAAGATACATATAGGAAATGCATTCACCCTGCTGAAATAGGGGGTCAACTTAGAGTAAAAAAGCTTGTTTTACTTTCCTAATACATCCCAGAAGATTTAAGATATTTGCTCATATTCTTCTATTATAGTCTGTGTGTGATGTGGTGTGGCTGGTTGACGTATACAGGGAAGGTCTCTTGATGGAGTTATCAGCTGCTGTAATGAGCGACGTTATTGGATGTCATCAGCTATGTCTAACTGACAGGAGGTCTCCCATTGGATGGGACTCACTGATCCACAAGTGCATGATTCATTCACAAGTATCAGGCCATTAACTGAACTCATGGAAACTGATGAACTGGCTGTCACTCCTCGGATGATGAGGAATGGAGGAACATTCCCTAAAAGCCTTCCAGGCTGGTGAGAATTTTATAAACGGCAGTAAATAATCTTCCATCCAGGAAACTGAGGTTGAGTACGAGTGCCGGAATCCTCTGAGGAAAAAGCTGTGTACAGCTGCTTTGCATTTTTTGCAGGGTGCAGATTTTTTGGAAATTGCTGTTGGTTAAATATCAATGGTTGACGGAATTCTTGGTTTGTTTTGCGCCGAAGGCAATTTTCTCATCCGTGGCTTTGCAACATAAATCTGCGTCTGCAAAACGAGTATGACGCCGGGTGGTTCCTGGGCCCAGTGCATGCAGTGGATTTGGGTCAGGAGATAGATGTGTTCTGCCTGCCCTGAAAAGGATCTCTCTCTGTCCCATGATAGGAGCAGAATATGAAATATCATCATGGTCCATTGAAAGTTCTTTTGCTTTTGAATAGAGAAGCTTTGAGGTTTAAGAGCCAGACTTAGGCTGCCACCCACAGAGCCTGGGGTCACATTAGCCCCATTTCGGCTCATCACTGACACCCACACAACTGTACCTCTAGGGGGCAGCAGAGAGGATGTGAATGCAGGGGCAGGAGGGAAATGGAGGATGGCCTTGTGTTTTCCTGGCATTACAGCACAATGGAAGGTCTATGGGAGGGGCACAGTGCCAGCTTTCAGCACTGATGCACCTTCCTTCCCTGTTCCCCGCTTTTGTCCTTCTCCCGGGGAGCATGAATATAACCATTTGGGACAGGTAAGCGCCACCCTCTGGCTGGGAGGATAATTGCCTGCCTTTCTCTGGAATGAACCTCATTGTCAGAGGGCTGGTACAGCTGGGAGTTAGATGCCGTTCTCAAATCGGCGTGGTGAGCTGGCATACTTTCGCGTTTTGGCATTCAGCTTGGCCCTCCAAAGACTGCAGCCAAGATCTGACCAGCCACAACCTCGAGCAGCACAGAGAACGAGGCACACAGCTGCCCCCTTTCTGATAAAAGCGGAACTGTGGCCAGGTGTCAACTGTACAAACAGGAGAAACAACAGCCAGGGTTCGAGAGTCACATGTCTGTTTGTGTTCTGGTAGGGAAAAACTGCACAATGGTCCCAGTGACTGACTGCCCAGTGAAGGTTAACTCTGTGTGTGTGTGTGTCTGTGGTCTGTCCTGTAGGAGCTGTGAGGGTCGCAATATCAGATACAGAACCTGCAGCAACATGGTGAGTACCATCATCTGATACGGTGCATGGCAATACCACGATATGGGGTCAGTGTTTGGCTCGGTAGTGTGACTGTAACAGAATCGCTCAGAATCGCTCACTGGGACAGGAGGGCTCGGCTTGGCGTGGCTGGGGAGCTGCACTGCATCTGGGGTTCAGGGTTTCTCATGCGAGTTCGTGATCCATTAAGAATGCTGCAGGCAGCTATTCACGCTTTTGCCAGATCTACCCCTGCTTCTCCCACCTGAAGGCGCCATGGGAAGGAAATGTTTCCTGCTGGTGTCAGCTCTGCTGGGGCCTCCCAGACCTCCTGCCAGCACGTGCTGCTGCTCACACTCGCTAATCAGAGCAGGGCCCCATCGTCCTGCACTTTGACAGGTTTCGTCTGCAGGTTTTGCGGTTCGAGGCTGGGAGGAAGTGGACTCAGATAGTTAGTTATTTTTAACATCTCTGGCAATTGGAGGTGCTCAAAGCACCCGGGCCGGTTCCCTCTGCATCCTCGCTCCTGTAATTGGCATCGCCTTGTTTAGTTCTCGCCAGCTTGGCGACTTGTATTTCCTCTTTGAAGCTGGGATGAAAACGCGCCGTTGGCCATCACCACGTTCCGGGGAACCACTTCAGTCAAAGGCTAAATCCGTCCTCTCACCGAATAAGCTTCAGAGCTTCATCCTGGCCCTGCGGATGCCCAGACGCAGCCCAGCAGTGATGGCTGATGGGAAGGGGGTAGGGCCTGCACACAGGGGTTGCCAGGAGCGACTTTAGCAGATGTCTGGCCGGGAAGGCTGTCATGCAGCCAGCAGAGACCCGATCACTTCATACTCTCTGCTGACAGACAGCTCCAGATCCTCTAGTCACAGCTGGCAATGGCTTGACTGTGGGATT